>NC_069114.1:41356602-41470289 GCF_025612915.1 Magallana angulata
TTTTTTCATAACAAACGTATCCTTTTTTCACATCATGTTTAATTTGTTTATAAGCACATGCAATTGAAGTTGGTATATGTTAGTCATTGATCTTCATTATCAAAATATAAAAATCATTTTTAAGCCATATTTGGATAATTCAAATCTTCCGCGTTTTTCTTTATGTGTAAATTGTCAAAATACATATTGAGCATATGAGAAAAGAAAAAAATCTAATCGAAAACTGTTTATCAAGTTAGCTGAGAATGCATTGGGTTCTTTTTAATATATTCAATTGAGCTAAATAAGGTTAATTGAATATATAAAAGTATCAATTATTTCAACCAAACCCTAAACAATTTTTTTTCAAAGTGCGTTAATATCGTTATCAACGTTATCAACGCACTTTGAAAAAAAATCAAAGTGCGTTGACTTGGTCCCAAAATTGACGCACTTTGAAAATGTTTTACAAAGTGCATTGTAACATCGGTTCTCTTGAACAGCGCTGCATGGTGCCAACAGAGTTGTCCCGATTCTTGTGAGATGCTCTACTCATCCGTCTGGGGCGACTCTTTTGCAAATACTTGTAGTCTAGCTAGAGTGAACACTGACACCCTATCATAGTCATTCTATATCTTCCAAAAAGGTCTCTTCTACAAGTAATCTCTCATCTAAGGCGCGCCAAATTCACAAAAAAATGAGTATGAAATGAACGATAGCTTTAGTTAACGACCACAATCTATAGCATTTATTCATTCTGTCTGAGACTGTTGTGGTTACACTGTATATTGATATAATTATACTCTATAAATACTAATACTGATTCCAAATAATTGGCATTCTGGTAGAAAATACATTTATCTTCAGCTGTATAGTATGAAAAACACATAAACTAACGAATTGAAATCATAGTTTATCTGATAAAGGCATGGGAAACTGTAACTTTCGAGGTTTATGAAGGACACAGAATCTTATATTTCAAGATAATTTAGCACATTTGTGAATTTGGCGCGCCATACTTACTTACGCTTTTTACAGAGATCGAAATGATAACGCTTAAAAGGGAGTATTAGTCTTTTAAATAAAATGATATTCAAACTACCATACACGTGTACTGGTGCGCACTTATCACTTTCGTGTATCAGTCTGAGAGTAGGTGGTTAACGTTATACTGTACTGGAAAGCAATTATTTTGATTAAGTAATGGGAATCAAAAGTATTTATAGCGTATAATATTAATCTACTATAGATATTATACCCCATAAATAGGCTTACTATTGATTCCGCTTACTTAATCCAAATCATTGGCATTTTAGTAGAATATACCTATACCTGTATATCATGTAGACTGTATATACAATACATAAACTGACATCATCTTAAATAAATCATGTTTATATGTGGTGTCTTAATGGCATCCTTTATTGTGATTGCAATCTTAACATACTAGGAAAGTTGATACCATTTTCTAATTGTTTACCTTCGTTTTTGCAACTAACGACCTAAATATTTTTTTAAGAAGATAAGATCATGGGATACTCACGCATTGGAAACTGACAAATTACACGTTGTTATATCTCCAAAGCGGTTCAATGAATATTCCGGAACAGAACAGTTTTTAATCTAACTTTTATAGCTCATTCTTAGAACACGTAAACTTCCGGGTTTCAGACAACATACATGTTGATTATCGCTGCAGCCGGTGATTGTTAGGAAACTTGGATTAATAAAGAGAAAGTCTTTCCATTTATTATGAGTAGTTCATTTATAATACTAGGTGAGTTTTTTGATCTGTATCTTTCACTCGTCTATAAATCTTTTGATCTGAAATCACGATTCACGTGTTGAACATGCAAGTTGAACGCAAATTCTGTCATACAGGCTGTCATATGTTAAAAATTTAAAGTTTTACTGTAAACCACGGTCTCCTGACGTTATATATATTTCTTACAATAATAAATAGTATATTTTTTACGAAAAGAAAAATATATACAGTCATTTATTGGTAATTTAACTCAACCGAGTTGCTCTCTTTTTTTCACAGGGACATCTATACTGGCTGTACTCTTAGCGGGATACTTTGCACAGAAGTATCTTCCCCCTCCCAAGCCCAAGATAGTTGGCATTGATCTAGGTTATATTAGTGTTATATTTCTTGACCTTGTTGTTGAAATGATTATAAACATGATAAAAGCATTGCAGAAATGAACAACTTCAGTTTCTCAATGCAATTTACATACATATGATAATTCAACCTTTCAAATTGACATTTATATAAAAAAAAAATATGCACACGTCATATTAGAAATTGCTTGTCATATACCTTTATTTAAAAATATTCAAAAATCTTTCTGATATTTAAATGGAGTCAACTTAACAGGATTTTCTTAAGGTTATTAAGAAAGTATGAACTTAACAGGATCTTCTAATGATTGTAGGAACTACGTTCTCTTGTGTTGGAGTTTATCATGCAGTGAGTGGAGCTGTTGACATTCTAGAAGCACAGGATGGACACCAGTGTATTCCCAGTGTAGTAGCTGTCAGGTCAGAAATGACATCATGATGTCTTGAATTCTAATTCTGTTAGGTACTGTACAAGAGGTAGTGAAATGTTAATGGACATATACAATATGTACCCTCTAAGATCAACACTATGGAGATTGTTCACCGCTAATAGTTGTTAAATAAGCCATGATAGAAAACTGTATTTACAGAATTTTGACAGGTAATGGATCATGTTCAATTAAGTATGCTGTATACATGTCTTGAACTTTAAAGATAAAGTCGAAACCTTTACATGTGATTTCAGTGAGGAGGGTTTTCTGGTTGGATACAAAGCTGTTGCTCAGTCTGAGCATAATCCCAAGAACACTATATATGATGCCAAGAGATTCATTGGCAAGAAGTACACAGCAGAGGAACTGACACAGGCTCAGAAGAGATACCCATTCAAGGCAAGTATCAATAATTCAATACTGGAAGCAAAAGAATCCACTGCAAGATGTCAGTTTGTTTGTTCAAAAGTATACAGAGTAATTTTATAGCCTATTAAATGGTAAACACAGAGAGAGAGAAAGAGAGAGAGAGAGAGAGAGAGAGAGATTCACTTAGAGTTTTATGTTGTTCTGAACTTGTTCTTCTCCAAAGCAATGACAAAAATAATTTTTAAAGTCTTGATTGCTTTGTTTTTAGCTTGAGGCAGATGAGTATGGAATGGTGCGATATGTATTTAATGTCAACAAGACAGAGTTGAGAATGAGTCCTGAAGAGATTGGATCAGTCATCGTAAAGTTCCTGAAGAATGTGGCAGAGAGAAATCTTACAGCTCCAGTCACTAAGTGTGTCATGTCTGTGCCAGCAGAGTTTGATGAAATGCAAAGAAACTACACCAAAAAAGCAGGCAGTATTGCTGGTATGAATATTTAAAAGATACTACGGTACTAGTATTTTTTTTTCAATATGTCAAAGTTATTGTATCATGTTAACCAATGAATATTTACATTTTTCAAAAGTCCATGTTTGTTAAAATGTATATATGTACTTTCATGTTGTTTTAATACTTTATCAATCAAATGTTCCTTTAAAAAGTTTATTTGCATTATTTAGCAAAATATATCTCATTAAGTCTGTAGTCATGCAAAAATTTTGTAATCTTATTATCTCATCTGAATGTAATGATGGTACTGTAGGACTAGAGGTCTGGCGTGTCATCAATGAGCCAACAGCAGCGGCCTTGGCATATGGTCTCCATACCAAGCCCGAGCTGAAGACGGTACTAGTGGTGGATCTTGGGGGAGGGACGCTGGATGTGTCGCTACTCCGTGTACAGGGGGGAATGTTCCTTACTCAGGGGATGGCAGGTGAGAATTACTGAACTGATTAAAAATGTGTAGCACATTGACCTGAAAAATATTGTAGAACAGAGGTGGGATGATAAGCAGAATTCCATTGGATTTGGTTCACGGTAATATAAAATGTAATATACAATGAATAATGGTCTGATCATTTTCATTTTTTTTTTTAAAATTAATAACAATTGTACTTTGAGAAACCTATTATTTAAAAAAAAAAATTGCTTATTATGATCATGTATAGACTAGATTTCTCTACATGTACTTGGTTTTTTATACTGATACACTCATTAGTTTTGTGTATATAAACAATTGTTTTTCCAAAATTTTAATAAATATGTTTAGATTTTCTTTTTCTTTTCAACACTATTTATATGTATTTTTTGTTCTGTTTGCTTTTCAGGAAACAATAGACTTGGTGGTCAAGACTTTAATCTTAGATTATACAACTACGTGAAAGATTTACTAGAAACCAAATTCAACTTACAAATTACTGACAAAGAAGATTTGCAAGCCTTACGATTAGCTGTTGAACAAGTCAAAATCAATGTGACCCACCATGACAGTTCTACATTAAAACTCTTCCTTCACTCATTAGGTAAACATTCACATATAAAAGAAACCATCACAAGAGCCAAATTTGAAGAATTAAACAAAGACTTGTTTGTGAAAGTGTTAGACCCAATAAGGACAGTGTTAGAGGCAACTCATCTAGAGAAGGAGGATATAGATGAAATAGTGCTAGTGGGGGGATCAACCAGAATTCCAATGATAAGGAACTTGATTCGGGAGTTTTTTGGGAAAGAGCTGAACACGCACGTTGACCCTGAGTTGGCTGTAGCCATGGGCGTGTCCATACAGGCGGGGATCATCGGGGGAATGTGGCCCCTCAAAGTCAGTGCTGTGGAGCTCCCGAACAGAGTAGTCAAGATCCAAGTCCAATGATTATAGAAAGTAGGTTAGAAAACAGGTGCTCCTTAGTATCATCCTATGTTTGGTGAAAATATCTTTGATTTTCTACATTGTTTATCATGTAACAGTGAAATCAGAAACTTTTACTATCTAATGAACAGAAAACTATTTTTGCAGTTGGAAACTGATACAATGACGGTGATTTTATGATGGTGAAATTAAACTTGTTTAAGTTTCCTTTTCTAGAAACACAAGCAACAAATTGATTTTTTAGTACCTGTTACAAAGAAAAAGTATCATATATATTCCTCAAGTCTATATAAAAAATGGTAGAAAGATGAACATACTTTGGTTTAATAACCTGCAGTGTTGTGAATTCAAACAACTCTTTTTTGCTGCTTACAATATCTTGTTTTATGAAACACCTTCTGTGCAATGTAATGTGTAATGTATTTATATTAAAATTAATTGCTTTATGCCTGTAAATTGGTGGTTTTTCAATTGGTTTCTGGTCTCCTGAGGTAGCAAGTCTTGCATTTGTACTACCCGATCTGCTATACATGTATACACCGTGAATCAAGATTTGTGTGTACAAAGTCATTTATACATTTTGACATACTGGTAGTTTGGCATCATGATAAAAATATTGATCTAGTCAAATTGTCTTGAGTTATTGTTGGCTCAGGTTCAGCAACATGTCAGTTGTAAACGAAACACTGTCTTGTATGCTTAATACCAATTGTGTTGTATCCTCACTAGATTCTTTCAGTTTACATAGTTTTTGTAAACTATTTTAACAGTTGAATTTAATAAAATGATTTATTCATAAGACAATGTTAAAAATGTTCTATGTACATTTATTTTTCAAATTATTTGGGTTTGGTGCAAGATTCTTTGATGAACATTATTGATACAAACTGATATCTACATTATTAATGATATTGATTTTTAATCACACATCTCATTTTTATAAATAATTCTTCTCTTTATAGAATATTTTGTTCATGCTTTTGTCATTATCCCAATACTGAGCCTCCAACAAATTGAAATTGTAGATTTTTTAAAAAGATATTGTTTACAACATTTATACATATGTATAAAATAATTATACTTTAAAAGTGTTTGTTTATCTTGAAATCAGATGCTTATTTATTTAATTTATAAATCTTGGTTGAAGATTATATTTTTTGTGTTAAACACAGGGATGTATTGTCTGATTAAGACCATGACAACAACAATTTGTTGCTTTGTTTTCACTATAGGTATGATTGCTTGTGATTTCTATGTTTTCATTGGTACAACTTACCTTTTAAAGTTCTGTACATCCTAATCAACAGTTTAATGTTTCATGTATTTCTTTGTTGATACAGATTCATTTGTTTTCTACCATGTTTTATCATAACTTTCAAAGTTTTATCATTCCATTCACAATTACTGTTTTGATTTTATGGTTTTTTTCTTAAAAAATATATGTATGTTCAAGCATGAGATCAGAAGTATAAACTTATATTTTTTTTTATTTCTTATAAGTAAGTAAGTAAGTAAATCATTTATTATAGTGACATGTGCATTTTGCATGTTACAATAATACAGTGAAACAATAATACAAGATAATAGCACCCGGCCCATCGGACCTATATGTCACTGGTTATATAAATTACATATTTAAAAGTCAACGTGAAAATTTTGATTGTCTTAGTTTTAGAGCATTAATAATAAATTGAGAGCATTGCCGGGGATAAGTACATACTAAAGTTCTGAATAATTCAAATTCTTCATAATTTGTTGAGCCAGTGGTATTTCTAATAAGTAAATTTCGTAAATCATTATATAATGTACATTTTAGGATGAAGTGAATTTCATTTCAATTTTATAATACAAATCAGATTTTAAAGTAATCACCAAGCTTCAAATCACTGTTTTTATATCGATATTATGATTATAGATCTTTTGTTTGATTTAAGATTCAGATTACTGGTATAAACTGTGGGGGAAAAAGCCCATAAATAATTTATATTTTATACCAGTCACAGTATTTTCATACTTCATATATTGCTCAATCATTATTTAGTTTCCAAAAAATTAAAATTTAATGAATATGAAAAAGGAATATAACCAAACAACTATATATAATTAAATAAGGGTCTAAATTAGTTACTTTGGATGAACACTACAACTTGGTTTTTACTAGGTACATGTGCAAATGTATAGTTTAATATTTATGATTTCAATTTGATTTGATTATAGAAATATGGTATCATAAAGGTAACATTTTCCCTTATTTTTTGCATATTGATGCAGAAAATTTAAACAGTTTTCTCTCAGGACCAGGATTTGAACATTTTATAACTTTATCAATAACGTTTTTACCTACGAAACATTATATACTGACAAAAAATTGAGCTAGTTCAAGATTACTTTCAATGTTTTTCATTGGATAATCATTTTCAAAAAAAGGTTAATTGCATTTAATAAATTGCACCTACTCTGGCGCCATGTACTGCCAGTAAGTGCAAAAAGATCAAAAATGTATGTATTGTCAACTCTCCTTCAAGATAACATAGCAATTTTATCATTAAGGATACATAAAAACTTTGAAGAAATATAGATTTATTTTTATGTGTTGTTTAAAACATAGTTTGGAACTATGAATAAATTTTGCATCCGTTAATCATAAACATGTATTGATTGGATTCTTTGAGGAAGAAAAACACAGTTCTGACATGGACTTAAGTGTTTTATTTATTATAAATAAATTTTACCTTATTGTTGTTTTATTTTTGTTGAATAAAACCTCCTGATGCACATGATTGTTATTTTCTTTAATTGATACACAAAACTGTTTTGATAACGTCGTCTTGGCTTACAAAGTGTTATCATCAAATGAAGGATGAAGAGCAATATAAAGTCAATGGCACATGTTTATTATCAAAAAGTACTTTGTTGAGATCGAATTGATTCATTCTGGTTAAATATAACACTGCATGGCCACACATGTTCTTTGGCTTGTGATTGCTGTAACAATTGGTAATTAAACTAATACATGTATAAAGAAAAAACATAGACCTGCTGTGGCCCATGGACCTTGTTGTTTATTTTGAATTGGTTTTAAGTCTTAAACACCACCCCCTTCCCCCCAAAAAATCAGCGACAACAACAAAAATCTAGCATTACCTTTATGTATGTCAACTATTTTTATTATGTCCATTTTAAGCCCCGGAAAGGCCTAAATCACCCACGTTATATGTAATATACAAACGTACATATGTTCTCTCTCTCTCTCTCTCTCTCTCTCTCTCTCTCTCTCTCTCTCTCTCATGTTTGTATCCACGTTGTATTGACGTCATAAGCTTGATGGTAATTGATACTTACATATGTTAAACAATGGATAACTTGTTAGCAAAGGATGTTTGACAATGTAATCACTATCAGATAAAAATGTGGTTTAGTAAGATCATAACTGTCAGCACCAGTCATTCTAAAAACCCAGAGAGGAACTAGACCTATCAAAACCTACTGACATGACATAGAAAATCTGTATATTTGACCTGAAAAATTTAAACCTTATTGAACTAATCTGTGACAGATCTCGACTTTACTTTCACATAAAAACTTATTTGAGTTTTATTGATTCACCGACTAAGTAGTTGTTATCATGGAAACATTATTTTTAAAAGTGCCTTTTTAATATTAAATTTCATTTAAATTTTATGTTAAATAACTTTTTAAAATATGTACCGAAGAACGGTAAACCCCCCCCCCACCCTAATTTCAGTAAGGCAGCCAACTTTCTCAGAATAGTTAATGATCTGGCTAATTATTAACTGATCTATAAATATTAATTAATTAAAACACCTTTGTGATTGTTTTTAGAATATATAGTATTGAATACAACGTAAATACAACATTAATTATTCATGTATCAAAAGCTGTTAAACATTCTTGCAAATCCATCTCCTGTTTAATTTGGATACGTCCAAAGCAAACAAAAAGACTGAAAGGAAGTAGATCTCTCTCTTTAAACCAAAAAAAGAAGAAAAAAGAAAGAAAGAAATGGGACCCCAAGAGAATACTTTATAGTGGAAGGTTGAGAGGTATTTTTCACAGAGTGTTAACTTCATCTATCTTATCCTTTTATGTTCTTTTTCTTTTCTAGATATTGATGATCTTAAATGTACATTATAAAATGTAAGCTAAATGTACACGAAACACGACTATTTAACGTCACATAAGATTGAAATTATATTATAAGTTTTAAAGTTAACAATATTTAATTTTAAAAAAGTATCTTCTTTGGGTCGCATATAAGTGTTTACTTGTCAATCAAATAAACTTTCAAACAAATGCCACAAAGTTTCAGTAACAAGGTATGACATTGCTCTTCTAGCATCCTTTAAAAATAATGATTGATAAGAATGTCAACATTCATTCATATTTTTGAGAGGGAGCGATTCATAATGTTTGTGTCTTTTTACAAATCACTACCGTCTTCCTTGTCGCTGTCATGTTTCTCTTTCCAAGAGTACAACACTCTAATCCTTAAGGAGGTCAATGGTTTTCAATTTCAACCAATGGTCGTGATTTAAACACTTTCAACTTGGGTGGGTAATATATGTCACTTACAAAATACAAGAAAATTGACGAAAGAAAGGTTTTGATTCTGATTTTCCAAAAAATGCAACCTGAATATGATCAATATCGCATGCAAAAATTTTACATTCAAAAATATTATATTATATTCAGTGCCATTCTAGTATGTAAAATAAATAAAACCCAGAAAGATAGTTACAATGGTCTAAAATGTTCATTGTTCGTTAAAAAAAACGAATATGTTTTTTCATTACCCTCTTAAAATACTTCTTTATAGCAAGATTTGGTAGATTGTACACCAAATGACGCTTTGTTATAGGTAATATTGGATAAAGATATGAAAGCAACTGAACATCTATTTCAGAACTGTCCCGCGGTGGCATATCATAACATGATACGTTAGGATAAAGACAGTTTTATTTGGTATGAGAAAAAATACTGATTATCTACCTTAGCACCTAAGTTATGGTTTCTAATTTCATAGATGTTTCATATGTCACATGTAATGGCAGTGAATGAAAAGAAATAATAAGATTGAAGACTCTTTTTTGATATCAAACGTTATGCTTATACAATATATATACGTAGCTACTAGAACACAGGCATGTACCTATATGTTCCAACAGAAACAGAAATTGATATATAATTATCAGGAAAAAAATATTTGCTTTTATTTTAAAGATAGATATATATCAATTTAATATTTTTGCTACATTTTTTAGCTCGTAATTGCATTTTAGTAAATAAAAGTTTTCATTAATCAAAATAAAACACTTCCTGTATTTTATGAATTTGCAAATTCTTTCAATCAAGTTGCGTTGTTGAAAACTGCGTATAATATCAACGAATCGTAATGAAATTAATTGATAAACTGAGGAGAAATTCAAAACAAAACACATGTTTTTGAATCATTAACATAAAAAACTGGGACTGTTTTCAGTCATGAACAATTGTACGAATACCACAGAAACATCGCATTTCAGTATAAATAAGACAAAATGTGCATTATTTGCTACAGAAACCAGAAGATCACCAACGAAGCGAAGCACAGCAACCAAAGGTTAGATAGAATTTTTTTTTGATATAATACAATCCTCTTTGATTTCAGAGGTATTTCGCTAAAATAAATCAGAAAAAATGAAACGCTTAATTTTTCCATAAAAAGGGATTATTTCAAAAGATACTCTTTGACAGCAAAAGCTATTTTTGTGATTTGTATTCTCTGTATACTCTTTAACGACATTAATTTGAATCTGATTCAGTTTATGTACTTTTAAAGTTTTACTTACAGTTTTTGAAAATCTTGCTAAAATATTAGTTATATAACCGCTTTTTAAGATATTCAATTTATAATGAAGGGACATTGAACAATTTTGATTTTTTGAAACCAGTTAAATATGTATTGCTAGATAAAAATGAAAGTGTAATGAACCAAATTCACACGACTGACAACATATAAGAAGCCGGTCATTTTGCACCTTAAAATATTTCAAAGAGTTATCTCCCCATGCTGAAAAAAAGAAAAAATTTTAATTTTGTCAAAATATCTGCGGTAAATGATTAGTTTTATTTCATAATTTAATTAAGAGAAAGTTTATGCATGTATTAACCAAAAGGGTTTTACAATTTTAAGTTACTTTTTATAATATCTTATTAAAACACGTTGCCCATAGACTTTAATGCAAAATTCAAGGTGTAATTAGTTGAACCATAATTAATATTTTGAAAATACCTTTGGTGGAGTATTTTTATTTGATAAGACCTTCAAAATGATTATCGGACCATTCATTCATTAGGTACAAAATATGGTCGTTATACATTGAATACCTTAAAAAATAATACAAAGTCCTTTTGCACCAATCTTTTTTTTACGTTTTTAGTTCCAGTTAACAATGTTGGGACTCATAATTCTTGGAATCACGTGTGGTCTTGCCACAGCAACTTATCCTAGCTATGGATATTCAAACCAACTTGGATATGGTTCTGGCTATCCTCGCTACGGTGGACTCGGTTCCTTGGGTGGTGGTTTAGGACTTGGCGGGCTTGGTTCCTTGGGAGGTTTGGGACTTAATAGTGGTCTTGGCTCCTTGGGAGGTTTAGGCACTGGACTCGGTTCCCTCGGTGGTTTTGGAAGTGGCGGCCTTGGCCTAAATGGGCCTGGCTCACTTGGAGGACTAGGTGGAGTGACCGGTTATACTCCAAGCTATGGTCTTGGAAACAGTATCGGATATCCGTCTTATGGTGGATTAGGAAACACTGGATACTCTCCCTACCCTACCTACAATACTGGATTTGGAGGTTTGGGTGGATTAGGAAGTTTGGGAGGATTGGGATCTAACCTTGGTGGATTAGGTGGACTGAATGGAGGGTTCGGAGGATTGGGTGGATTAACCGGAGGATTGGGTGGATTAAATGGAGGATTAGGTGGACTCAGTGGAGGATTAGGTGGACTCAATGGAGGATTAGGTGGACTTAATGGAGGGTTCGGAGGATTGGGTGGATTAACCGGGGGATTAGGTGGATTAACCGGAGGATTGGGTGGATTAAATGGAGGATTAGGTGGACTCAATGGAGGATTTGGTGGATTGGGTGGACTCAATGGAGGTCTTATCGGCGGAGGTTTAGGATATCCTACCGGTGGTTACAGTAAGTAGGAACGCTTCTATAAAAATATTATAATGCTTCTATTTTTGACACAGTTCATTGTTTATTCTTATTTACTTTTATATTCTTGAATTTTTATATCTTTAAACCTATTCATTAACCAATATTTTTTTTTCGTTTCATTTCAGAGAAGAAAGTGTATTAAAGAATGAATGTAAATGGAATTGGTTTCTGTCTAACAGGATAACAACATATGCAGAACATAATGTTTCATGATGATGTTTTTTTTATATTTATTATTGAATAAATGTTCATTTCATTGCAACTTAAACAAGCGCTTTTTTCTATTAGCACGAAAATGTTCTACGCTTACTCCGGGCAGATAAATATTGTTCCTTTTAATAAAAATGATTCCAACAGTGCTATGATTCACTTTCAAATAAATAGGTCAATGAACTACTTTTCATGTGTGTAAAAATATCTCACCCACAATAACTTGTTTCTGTGGTAAGATTTCACCCTGAAGTATAAGTATTTCTCAAGGTGTCTAACTACAAACTACGTGAAGTTCACCCTTTTGTAAACTGTTATTATTGAGTACCTGCTATTACTAGTGCCTGTGAATAATCCTTGAAAATGGCACACCCTTACAAGGTTGTCCTTACTTTGAAATCATTGCAAATAATAAGACGTTTTGAAGAGTTGAAAACAGTGAAAAATTGGTTGTTTTACTAAGTATTTGAAATCTTTTTAAATCATCAGCATACACGTAACTTGAAACCTAAATTTTTTCCGCATTTCCTTTAATAATAATGATAATAATGTTTAAAATCTACCTTTCTTCGTGCAATAATACAAAAAGCTGTATAATACGAGCGCTAAATCACTTAAGTACATAACCGTATTTTAGAATTTAATATGATGTCAAAATTCCGAAGGTTGATGTACTATTCAGAGATGTTCAGCTGTTCAGTGTAATTTTTTTCTGCATTCACGCCAGTTATCTGAACTTAGACACGACATTTTATCAATACAAGATATCTTAAAAAAGATTAAAAAGTTTGCAATTTGTTCCATATGATTTATGTCTAAAAATTGAATATTAAATTATGATTTGGTACATTTTTAAATTAGTTTGATCATGCCTCTTCAACTTCCCACAAAACATTTATCATCTACACATAAATCTGTATGCAATTAGAACCTTTAAACTGTAAAAATAGAGATATTAGTCCGTAAAATATTGCACTACCCTTTATTTGCATATATTATGAAGTTTAATCAAACAAGGAGTGTTAAATCCGTCAATATACATTTATCTAAAAAGAAATAACTGCAGTTTAAAATACAAGTTCATATTCTTTTTTTTAATGCAAGAGCAGGTAATTTTATACTGTAACAATCCCCCCCCCCCAAAAAAAAAACACACAAAAAAAACGGCGATACACAACAGAACACTTAACATTATGATGGAATCATTATTTTTCAATTTCTCAAATCAAGGGCATCTATATACATGTATAAAACCAAATAAAAAAACCAAAACAAAACCAACAAGCAAACACAACAAAGACAAGGTACTATGCCTTGTTTAAACGCTATACTTGGTTAACGAAAAGCCACATAGTAAATTCTTTTACAGTTTTGAAAAGTGTAATAATTGTACTTCGAATTTATACACTTTATATTTGCACCTTCCACTACATTTGAGTTGAATGATTTTTTTGAAACCAATATTTGAAGAATAACCGATGAAGCTGTAATGAAAAGAAAAGGTTAATTGAATAACAAAGGAGAAAACTGCGTTTTTTAAAGATAAGGTATGCAAAATCAACTTAGAATAATTGATTGATAAAATATTCACTGATCACTGATATTTTTTTACTTTCTGATTAAAGAGGATTATCATACGCAGCATTTGTAAGTTTGAACATTATAGAATTAGTATTTATTGTGAAAGGGTTTTTTCTTAATTTTTATCTTTCTGAAGCAATTATAAAAAAAACGAACAAAAAGCATATAAAAATGTGAACCGTGTAAATGTTGAGACAAGTCTTTAATAAACAATACTAAACAAGGGCATTTCAATTTAATTTTTTAATGATACGAGGTTTCCATAAATTAATGTCATTTTGGAGTTAACAATGATTATTTTTACATCAAAACTGTACAGGTAATGAGATTTGTCATTTAGGTAGGATTTAATGCCTCCAAAGTAATGGAACAACTTTCGATAAAGAAATCTGCGTACCTTATTAACTAAAGGAATTTTGTGAAATAATTTGTATGACATTGTATGTCCAGGTAAAATCCTTAAATTTACATTAAAGATAAAACTATCAGAATATTTCTTTTCAATATTTTATGTGCATAAAGAAATTATTTTCAAGAGATTGCTTTATAGCCATAGTTGCTAAAACATTACGGCCGCGATATTTTGAACCCCTTCTGATTTTCATTTGTTATTGCAAAGGGAGTTCAAATAATATAGCCGTGAAATATTGACCCATCCCATGACAAATATCACGGCTTTCGAACATTACATAATTAGATGTACTTTTAATTATAAAGAAACTAACGTGCTGGACTAACAAGCAACAAAATAATAGATGGATAGAAATACGGATATAAAACATTACTACATAATCTTTAATAGCTTTGGAACAATTAGAATTTAAGATATGAAAAAAAACAAAACAAAATGAATACAAAAAAGACTTCTCGGGCTTTTCCGAAAAGAATTTTGAGGTACAGATGGAAAGCCACAAATAAATTTTGCTATGAATTTGGAAATAGAATTGACGTCATCAAACTATGCATCAGTAATCGAAATAATTCTTTGTGCTGGAATATTAATCTTTTGCACGTTTAAAGATAAAGTTCTTTATCAAAGTTATTTAAAAAACAATTAACTCTGGTATTTCAGAAAAAAGATTTGATAAATACTGGTTCTCTCGCAAGATTGGATAGTTTGCACTGATTCCAAAAGTTACAGATGTAGAAGGGACGTTTTTATAATAACAGAGAACCATACTTTTTTGGGTCACCTGAGTCACTCAGCCGATCACAAAAACTAAATGCATGGCTATGATGTCCACCAAGTCTTCTACCTAAATTGTGAAATTCATGGTCTTTGAGACAGGGGTTCAGGCCATTGTGAGGGGTCAATATGGCCACATAGTGAAAATGTATTGCTGTAATAATATTTTCTTCAGAAACTGTTCTATCACAGTCGTTGGGGGTAAAGTCATGACTCGGTATTATGCTCTTAATAACATAATGTTAAATTGTAAAATTCACTGTCCAGGCAATGGGGCGGAATTCAAGCTTTTTATTAACGGAGGTGTCTGATAAATAAAGCCATTTTTGAATATGTATTTTGACTAAAAGTAATTGCTGTGTGTCATCCATTAACAATTTTACTTCATCTTGAAAACCACTTGGTATATGTCTACTAGGCAATATTGAATTATTGTTCTGTTTTAATATCCTGTCCATTGTATTCTTGTAGAAATACCCTGTATTCATTTTCTGTGCATTATTAATGAAATTCTAAATACTATAAATAAGAATGACTATCAAAGCATGCAGGTCTCTTATTACCAAAAGTTTACAATATTTGCCTCCACAAGCTAAGGTATAGATAATCCGAGATTCCGCCGACTCTTGACCCCCTCCCCGTCATTTTCATAGTACTTGAAAATAATCGATGAATTCGATGCAATGTATTCAGAAGTATTGTTTTTCAAGGAAACGTTATATATCAAATTTAAATATTTTTTGAAGTCGTATGTATTCCTACGCAAGAGTTCAGTAAACCTGATTTCGCGCCGTTTCTACAGCGATAGCGTTTGGAATTAAGGGCAGACTATCCAATCTAAAAAATAGAACCAATAAATATTAACTGCGTAGACTAAACATGCTTGGATACACTTTTCCAGAAAGATTTCGATTAATGACACATAATGCATCGTAGAGTTTGATGGTGTTAATTCCATCTTTAAATATTACACAACATTACTTATTTATACGAGATTTTCTCTGTATAGCTCGACATTCTTGTCGCGATTCGAAAAAAAATGTGCGTATTCAAATACAGCTAAGAGATTTCTTGCCATGCGAAATTATATATCGTTGACTTTAAAATAAGTAATAAGATCAACTCTCGTCAGTACTTTAGTACTTTGATTAAGTGTGAAGGAACCAGCTCATTGAACCCCGCCGTTGGAATATGTACGACTATTTTAATTATTTGTACCATATAAATTTGACTACTTCCAGGGAAACAATGTTTCTGATTACATTACATAATGTTTACCATTTATTTTCAACATGCTTATAGCGGAATGGTTTATTATTCCTGATCTGTGCTTTTGTGCCAGAGTAAGGGCAAGGAAGAGTTGATTAAGGTTGTCTGATTCTAAACAATGCACGATAATTTTTATTATGTCATATGCATTGACAATAAGTGTAAAAACATAAATTTATTACATTGTGTAAATACAATTTAATATATGTCTAGAAACTTACAGCTAGAAACGGAACTTGTACCTTTGGATGGTGCTTTATACTGTAAATGCTAGCTATTAAGGTTGATAATGATCCCAACATAGTTAATGATAACCTGTCATCTTATGTTTTGACTTTACTTCTATTTTACATTCTTGATTGTATCCAATAGTTAATGCAGTGGTATTTGTATAAAATTAGCAACATGTTTTTAGTATGGTCAGCTATCGGTTTCTGTTTTTTTACCATTAAAATAAAAACTTCCCGTTTGGTTATTTCAGTTTATGACTTTGCAAATTGTAATTGAATAGGATTACAATCAAGTTGCATTGTTTAAAAAATGTCTATGAATTATCATTTTATTAATTGATAAACAAGAGAAATTAAATAGAAAACACATGTTTTTGAGTCATAAACATAAAAACTGGGACTGTTTTCAGTCATCAATGATTGTCAAAATACCACAGAAACACAGCGCTTTAGTATAAATAAGGGACCAAGTAAATTTTCGCCACAGAAATCGGTTCACCAACTCAACGAAGCACCATAACCAAAGGTAAGATAGAAAGGATTGTTTGATATAACTGTGTTTTTTTTTTAACTTCAAGTGCATTTCGGTAAAGAAATCACAAAAAATGAATTGCCGAATTCTCAATTAGGAAGGAATATTTCATTAAAAACTCTTTGCGACAAAACCGGTCTTTATGTTTTGTATACAAGGTATACTCTTTAACTAAATAGATTTAAATCTAATTTAGTTCATGTTTCTTTAAAGTTTTCTTAAAGAGACAGTACAGCTGAAAACACGTGTGATAACTTCAGATTTACCTATTGTTTCGTTAGGAAATAAGAAATAACGTTGATTGTAACAGTTGAAATAGAAAAAAATCTCTTTCAAGTACCTATTTAATGTAATTATTAGCTTCCAGAAATTTAAGAGTCGTACAAACCGGAATAATTCTATATCGTTTATTTGTACCACGTGGAATTTGATTGACAGTAATTGACACGTGCCCGACTTCGATCATCAAGGTAAAAAGGACTCTCTAAACAGAACACATTATCACTTTCTCGATAATCTATTAACGGTTTACCAATTTCGGTTCATTTTAAAATGAACAGACATAAATGTGTCAAAAACCCCTACTTACAAAAAAGAATTTAGGTTGCAGTCAACTCCTAAGCACGCAAAATACATGCTTACAAAGTAATAATTGTGGTTATTTAAAAAACTTTAAAAAATAATTACCTGGGAGAAGTAGAAAAGACATGTTTTGTTAACAAACATGTACAGGAGAATCTTTGCGAGCCCTGCATGTGTTTTGTTTACAGTAAATATGCATGCGTAATAGTAAAGAAGGCTGACCCCTAACAATTTGCAATGTAAATATGTGAGGTTATAAGTAATTATTAATTTTAATGAAATAATTAGATTTATTTCATGGAGAACTTTGTAATTTTTGAAAGTTTATACATTCATGAGTAGCACAAAAATACCGAACTTGATCGGAAAACTTTTTCAAGTCGGATTTTTGATAAGATGCGCCGTGCTGTCTCTTTAAGAAACCATTTATTTTAAAATCTTGCTTTCATTAGGTTAAGTATTTTTAAAAATATTACAAAGTTTTTCTAAATCAAATTAATTTTTTGACGTTTTAGTTCCAGTTAAACAATGTTGGGACTAATAATTCTTGGAATCACCTGTGGCCTTGCCACAGCAACGTATCCTAGCTATGGATATTCTTCCCAACTTGGATATGGTTCTGGCTATCCTCTCTACAGTGGACTCGGTTCCTTGGGTGGTGGTTTAGGAATTGGCAACGGCCTTGGTTCCATTGGAGGTTTGGGACTTAACAGTGGTCTGAGCAGCGGTCTTGGCTCATTCGGAGGTTTAGGCACTGGACTCGGTTCCCTAGGCGGTTTTGGACTTGGCAGTGGACTCGGTTCCTTAGGTGGTTTAGGAAGTGGCGGTTTTGGACTAAATGGGCTGGGCTCACTTGGAGGACTAGGTGGAGTGACCGGTTATACTCCAAGCTATGGTCTTGGAAACAGTATCGGATATCCGTCTTATGGTGGATTAGGATACACTGGCTACTATCCCTACCCTACTTACAATACTGGATTTGGAGGTTTGGGTGGATTAGGAAGTTTGGGAGGATTGGGGTCTAACCTTGGTGGATTAGGTGGACTGAATGGAGGGTTCGGTGGATTGGGTGGATTAACCGGAGGATTGGGAGGATTAACCGGAGGATTGGGTGGATTAACCGGAGGATTGGGTGGATTAAATGGAGGATTAGGTGGAGGATTTGGTGGATTGGGTGGACTCAATGGAGGTCTTATCGGCGGAGGTTTAGGATATCCTACCGGTGGTTATAGTAAGTAGGAATGCTTCTATAAAAGTGATAAAATGCTTCTATTTTTAACACAGTTCATTGTTTATCTTTATATACTTTTTATATCTTTAAACCCATTTATAAAAGTTTTTTTTGTTTCGTTTCAGAGAAGAAAGTCTATTAAAGAATGAACGGAAATGGAATTTGTTTCAGTCTAACAGGATAACAACATATGCAGACCATAATGTTTCATGATGATGTTTTTATAGTTTTGAATAAATGTTCATTTCATTGCAACTTCAACAAGGTTTTTTTTTTTCGCATGCAAATATCTTACCCTGACTCGGGGTCATATAAATTTTGTTCTTTTTAACGAGAGTTATACCAATTGAACACTGGAACCCTATTTTTTGTAGTGCTATGACCACTTTCAAATAAATAGGTCAATGACTTACTTTTCATGTTTGTTAAAATATGTCTTTACTCAAGTTATCTAACCCCGAAGTACCTGGAATTCACCCGTTCATGAACTGTTATTATTGATTGCCTGTTATTACTAGTGCCTGTGAATACCGGTAATCCCTGAAAATGGCACAACATTACCAAGGTTGTCTTTATTTTGAGATTATTACAAATGAGAAAACGATTTGAAGAGTGGAAAACGGTGAAAAATAGATTGTTTTACAAAGTGTTTAAAAATTTATTTAAACATCAAAATACACTTAACTGAAAATCTAAATTTATTCCAAATTGTTCTAACAGCTACATTTTTTTCATTCGATAATACAAAAAGCTGTATAATACGAGCGCTCAATCACTAACACTACTTATCTGTATTTTAGTATTAAATCTTATGAGGTCAATACTCCAAAAGTTGATGTACTACTTAAAGTGGTTCATTGTAATTTATCATAATTATTATTATTTTGCTTTCACGCCAATTTTCTGAACTTATAAACGAAATTATATCAATATAAGATATCTTTAAAAAAAAGATATGAAAAAATTAAATTTGTTCAAGATGATTTTTTTTTTAAATTGAAAGTTTAATAAGGATTTGGTATATTTTTGTAATAAATTTTAGTCTTGCGTCTTCAGCTAAATACAAAACATTTATCATCTACAGTACACGTATTTCTGTATGCGATTAAAACCTTTAAACTGCCAAAAAGAGATATCAGTTAGTATAAGAACTAGATAGATTGCACGATCAGTATACTGGTCCCTGCTGATAAGGCAAGTAACAACATTGTCTTTGTTTGTAAGGCACATTATATTAATTGCATTTTCAAAGAACTAGGTTTCGATTCTACACATGGTAATCCTTTTACCCATATCAGCCTTTTCAAGCAGGAAATACTTCAAAGTCATGAATCGGTTATGGATATCTTTAATATCCCCAATAAACATAATGAATTTAATTTACCGTATTTGTACTGGATTCAGAAGCTTCACAAAAGTCCTTACAAACAGAGATATATAGCAGGTTCCAGTACATGTTCTAGCAAACCTCTCTCTTTACTCCTTACGAAATTCATACAGTAGTGAAGGAGAAACTTGAAGTGTACTGTACAACAATATACTCCAGAAGTGTTGTGAATCAGATATGGATACTAAAAAACCTCTAAAGAATTATTAGAAACTTTGAGATCACAAAACCTTACCAAAATCATTAGCATCAAAACGTACGATTTTCAACGCTTTATACAACCATTCCACATGAAAAATTAAAATCTAGGCTTTTTGATATCATCGACAGCTGTTTCTTCAATTAAAATGGAAGTAAAAATACTTATCTTATCAATGGAAATATAAAAAAAATAATTTTGTTAAGAACCTTTCTGATTGCAAACACAAGTACTCTGAAGTTGACATTAAAAAGATGCTTTCAGAGTTTCTGATAGACAACATCTATGTAGTTTTTGGAAAGCAAGTCTTCCAACAATCTGTTGAAATTCCCATGGGTACCAATTGTGTCCCATTGTTATCACACCTATTTTTGTATACTTATGAAGCAGAATTGATTTAAAAACTTGTTCGTGAAAAAAAATAATAAATCACTCGCTGTGGCATTCAAGTCAACATTCAGGTATATCGACGACGTATTATCTTTTAACAATTGTTATTTCCATTCTTACTTCGAATCGATATATCCAGTGAACTTGAAATAAAAGATACCACAGAGTCTGTGTCATCTGTTTCATATTTGGATAGTTTACTGCAAATGGACATTGATGGTAACCTAACACCAAAACTTTATGATGAACGCGATGACTTCAATTTTTCTATAATCATCTTTCCTTAATTATGTAGCAAAATACTTTCGTCACTTAATTGTTTGCGGACTTTTCCGTTTTGTTTCCCGATTACGACAAAGAGCAACGGTGGGTGTGACCGGTCAGCAGAGGATGCTTACTCCTCCTAGGCACCGGGGGCTCGTAACATAAAAGGTACTTGAGTCTAAGACAGTGCTTAAGCAGGACTTATATACATTCTTAGACTTAAGTCCGTAAGTAGAAGAGTGTTTAGATAGGATAATTTACCTAAAAAGGCGGTCAGTAGAGTTGACTTAAGTATGTCCTAAGTGTTGTTCTCACGCATTTTAATGTGTAATTGTTAATTATTTCAGTTCAGCATTTTATTACAAAGTAGTATTAACACAGAATCAACATCTTAATTTTCACCAATAGCAAAATTTTTATTTGATTGATATAAGCATGAATGATCTTTAACATTTTCTAGATACCGGTAGTATGCAAGTAGGCTCCTGAATAGGTTGTAAATACGTAATGGTCGGTTTACAATAAGAAACTTTGTTTTCTCTTGGACTGAGATGTCACACTTTAATTGGTTTAGACATAGCACGTGATTGCCTCATATATCTCTATAATTGTTCGGTGAGAAATAATATGAGGCAATATGGCCGTCATTGGCCGACGCTTCCCTTACTCATTTCGACGTTTCATAGTATTTAATACATAAACCGCATGCTGTAAGTTCTAAAAGTATTTGGAGTAGTTGCCCTTTGCAATTCTTTAAAATTAGAGTAGTTGCTCTTAGAATATTGACGTCACATTGTTTTGTCTGGAGCAGAACAAAATGGCAGCGTCGTTTGCTCAAATATCTGCAGAGGAAAGGGAGAAAACTTTTAAAATTGAATAGCAACAAACATTGTAAGTGAACATAGGTGAAGCAAAGATTTTTAAAGAGTATTTGAAAGGTGAGATTGAAAATTTGAAGAGTTTAAATGAGTTAAATTGGACGAGGTGTTAGGCATTTTGTACATGGCTTTGCGTAGATCATCGCTATTTGTGAATAAATATGTCGCTTGATGGTCCTCGGGAAAACAAAATATATTGAGTTGATCAATCTCATAGACGGCTCGTCTTTGCCTCGCCATCTATGAGATTGATCAACCCAGTATATTTCCGTAGTGAGTCAGTAACTAACCTAATAAGTAATAGTAAATATAAAGTCGCGAAAAAAAACCTTCTGAAGACAGTAAAACCCTCAGTGATTTTAAAGAAGACAATTGCCTCATTTCAATATATCGTTTTAATGAAGAAAATATACCCAGGGTATGTAAATTGCCTTATTGGTGAGATAGGATGTAGAGCGAAAGATGAAAAGAAATCCACTATATAATTATATCAAGGTCTAACGGCATCGCGATATCACGCCTCAGGCAGTCTTCCTGAATGACTAAAATAGTGAATATTCGTCAAAACAAAGAAGGAACAACAATAGACTGAATATTTTGCCCGAGATCCATCACTTTGAGCTTTTTAAAAAGTTTAGGTACATATGTATGTATACTTATGCCACCTTGAATGTTATGTCTGTACATTTACCCCATCAAATATTAAAGATGTCATGCTCATGTATCTATAGAAATATGATTTTATTACCAATACATTAAAATTCGACATTGCTAAGTTTGCTTTATGTTACAGCATAAGACAGACTTAAATAGGACTTATGTAGGTCCTAGAATTCCGCCTAAGTCCTACTTCTGACCATACTTAAGTCAATATCTTAGCATGTTTTATGTTAAGAGCCCCTGATCCTACCTCTATCTTTTTGGAGGTCCGTATGGCTCTGTTTTGAATTTGTATTTTGTTTTATGGATTTTTGAGATGGTTGACGGTTTGTTATTGTCATTTTTTCATTGCAGTACTTTGCTGCATGCATTATCTAGTTTTATCACACAAGGAGCGTAAAAATGTTGCTATACATTTAATGTACATACATGTATTTTAGATTATATTACTTTCCTTACTTATGTAGCAATATATCTTTATCACCTGCATTTGGTGCTTTTGTCTCTCAGTTAATTTTATACACAAGGGCATGACAGTTAACAACGTTGGAACTCATAATTCTTGGAATCAACTGTGGTCTTGCCACAGCAACCTATCCTAGCTATGGATATTCTCCCCAACTTGGATATGGTTCTGGCTATCCTCTCTACAGTGGACTCGGTTCTTTGGGTGGTGGTTTAGGACTTGGCAGCGGCCTTGGAATTGGCAGTGGTCTAGGCAGCGGTCTTGGCTTCTTTGAAGGATTAGGCACTGAACTCGGTACCCTCAATGGTTTTAGACTTGGCAGGGGAATTGATTCCTTCGGTGGTTTAGGAAGTGGACTTAGCGGCTTTGGACTAAATGGGCTTGGCTTATTTGAAGGACTAGGTGGAGTGACCGGATATACTCCAAGCCATGGTCTTGGAAACAGTATCGGATACTCTCCCTGCCCTACCTACAATACTGGATTTGGAGGTTTGGGTGGATTAGGAAGTTTGGGAGGATTAGGGTCTAACCTAGGTGAATTAGATGGATTAAATGGAGGACTTGATGGTTTGGGTGGACTGAATGGAGGTCTTATCAGTGGAAGCATCGGTGGAGGTTATCACAGTGAGTAGAAACATTCCCATGGGACTTTTAGTAAGAGAAAATTTACTACATGTACTTATGAAAGAGATAACATTGTATTTGTTTCATCTGGTTTTCATTATATTGAGATTTGATATCTTTTTACACTTTATGATTAAATCATTTCATGTTTCCATTCAATACAGAGAAGAAAGTAAACAAAAGAATAAATGGACTGTTTTTGGTTTCTGTGAAGCCGGAGAACGACTATGCGAACATAACATTGTATGTTGATGTTTTTATATATATTTCTTTATATGAATAAACGTATATTTCACTGCAATTTATAAAACTGTTGGTTGTTTAATATTCCTACGTATATATCGTTAGGATTACATTAATCAGTGGCCCAAAAATATCAATCACTACAAATGAAATACCAACAATTGTTCACTGTGGCCCTTCTAAAGTAGTGCTATTAATTTCTTTCAAATATCTCTAAATCCAATGACATCTCTTTAACGCTAATTTCATGTGAATGATTGTAGAAAAATCCCACAGGTATTTGTTTCTGTAACAAAAACTTCACCGTATTTTATGACGAGAGGACAAGGTATCTGACTAGGCAGTACCTGAAGGACCTCATTTCCGAAATTATAATTTCATAAACAATTGAAAAATTTGTCAAAATGGTGCACCCGTTCCAAAGTTTTTATAATTTGGAAATTGTTATAAACGAGAAAATAGTTTTGAGAGCGGAAAAAAGTTAAATATTAATAACTCTCCTGTTTATAATTTTCAATGAATATATTGAACATTTATTTACTCCATTTTATTTCATCTAAATTCTGGAACTTTTTTTAAACTGACTAATAAGAGCTCCATACTATTGATTGTCGAAAACACAAAACTACCTTTTTTATCTACATATATATTGTTGGTATTAAATTTTAATTACGTCAAATGTTTGAGATCACGATAACGAAAAGTATTCAAAATCAAAAGTTGAAAGGAACAATACAAAACAAGAGCAGAGCAAACACGGACCTCTCTTTGGATTTTTTTGTTTATACACTTTTCCAAGTAGTTGTTGGCCTGTTGTTTGAAATACTCACGATATTATACTAACATCAAATATCTAAAATGGCACAAAAACCACAAACCACTTAATTTTAGCAATTATATTGCATAAAAAAATTTAAGAATAGTACACATTTTTCTCTGTTTTGATATCAATCAACCTTGGTCATTGCATATCATTTTGAAATGATAAAAAGTTGTTATTAAAATCAAAACGGGTTATTAAACTATTATTTAAAAATTGTAATTTTTTTTTTATCGAATTCTTATGGTGCAGTTAATGCTTTATCAGCCAAAAGTGAGTACATTTTAATTTGTTACAAAATTTAGGAGTACTTTAAACAATCAACGGCAATTGCCAAAAAATCAGATGTTTATGAATTCGAATTTTCATTAATAATGTGGCCTTCAACAATACCTACAAGGTGCATGTGGATGATTCTTGAAAATATGTACTGCCTTAGTATCATTATTATTCAATCATAGAATTGTAAGTACCAGTTCTCATTTCAATGGCAAGTTCTATCAATAAAAGAGAGCTATATATTTATTTATTTTCATTGAGTGTTATATTTAAAACATACCAATGTTATTCTTATGCTGTAATATGAGTTATGAAACTCAATTTAAATTTCATAGTTAGAGAAATAATGTACCCATTTCATAAAAACCTAGAGCGCATGGAAAAAATAACCAAAAATGCCACAAATACAAGTTCATGATAATTCTTAATGCAAACTATGTAAACATATACTTAAATAATTAACGCTATGATATGACACAGTTCTGAATGCAAACAATGTTTATAGCGAAAGAGTTACACTTGTACAAAGATAACAATCAATTATTTTTGCTTATATTGAGACCATTTAGATAGAGACAATTGAAAATGCATCACAAATAAAATATTTTAATCGAAACAAATACAAGATAAACAGATTAATAGCGACCAGAATATCTTTACCACAGAATTACATCGGAAAAGTATGAAGAATTTTTATGAGCTTTGTTCTATACTTTTCACAAATCTGTTGACTTCTATAAACTAAAAAAAATCACTGCAGAAAAAATGGTAAGTACCAAGTACGTACCATCATTTTTTAAAGGGGGGGGAGGGGGGGGGCAAGCACATCCAAAAAATCTTGACAAGCCAAAACAAGGACTTTTTAAATTGCCCCTCGCGCTCCCCCTCCCCCCCCCCCCAAAAAACCAAATACTTCAATTGGTTTTTTTTAAATCAATGTTTGAAGAATAATTAATGAAAGTTGTAGCTGAAAAAGTCTTGGGATTGAAATATATGCAATAGTTGATTGATTTAAAATTCACTATTTATTTTTAGCATACCGAGACGAAATCGGTAGAAGCGTATACTACTACTACTACTACTTGGTTAAACTTTCTGAAGAAGGTCCTATTTCTAAGTTATTACCAGTCCTGTCTTCAACAAACATGCATGAATGTTGCATATGGGCATACGTAAGGACACACTTGAATGCTGAGTCTGGACCATGAGTGTCAGATGCTTGCAGGTTAAAGTTTTTAAAGCTAATCAAAGTTTTTATAGTAAATGCTCTTTGATGGCCATATCTAAATTATTTCTGGTCGAAACTTTACCAAAGGTTTCTAGAGTAGGATTGGAAAGAAATGGTCCTCACTAATTCAAACTTGCATTGTTGATTAAATACCTAGCGAAATATACAGAAAGTGGTTTGAGTTACCAGATACTAAAGTAGATTAAATATTTCAGAACAACTCAGGAACGGCTGATCAAACTTGCCTGGTTAATAATTTCAAAACTATTTTATTGATACATAACTTAATCTTAATATATCTAGATGCTGTAATTTTCAAACTTTCATGGTTCAAACAGTTTTTTAAAACTTAAAACAAACTTGAGATGCAATTGCCATTTCTCCATTGTCAAGTATGATAAAAGTTTGGTCCTACATCAATCAAACGTTCTTGATGGATGTGATTGTTCATATACGATATATCATATGATTTTTATTCCTATCATATATATCATCTTGTATCGTATAGAATAATACGGAATCGTATCATATGTAACAGTATCGTATCATATAAAACAATATTATATCATTTTATACAATTTCACATCATATTATACAAATATCGTATCATATATTTTTAAAACGTATCATTTGAAAATTATATACCATACGCTTTATTCGTAATAGCGTATAGTTATTGTATCATATCCCAATACATTCTATTGTATCAATTTATACAATATTCTGTGATATGATACAAAGAGAAAAATACAAAATATGCATTTTTTTCATATTAGCCTGATATTAAAATATCAGGCCGAGGGCTGGAGAGTTGATATTGGTCGATATTGGGTAAATTTGAATGAAATGCATATTTTGCCATTTATTGTTGTTTTCATAATATATTTAAATCAATAGTTATCTTTGAAATGAAAGAAAAACTAATTTAGCTTAAATTTGGTTTTTCCACCTCTAAACCGGCGTATTTTTGACAGATGTATTGAAGTTTAATCTATATTTAAATGTTATAACGTCATATTTCAAACTGCAGTTTAGCACTAAAAACGAGAAAAGTCCCGAGTTACTCCAAATCAAAAGTGCAACTTAAGGTGTTCCGGAATAACTTACTGTTATTATAATTTACTATGACAAATAAATTTATATCTGTATTTACCTTTTTTATAGATGTGATAACTTTGTATGTATTGAACTAATTTAATTTTTAAGAAAAAGAGTTAACAATACCCCCCCCCCAATGTTTAATTGTCAGAATGAGAAAAAGACGTTTCATTGTTCAGACTTGACAACAAGCTGTAAACATACGTCCTTTTTGTTGTACCAACCGCAAACATGATTAAATCCATCATCAATTAAATCATCATATTACTTCATTTATCATCGTCTCATCTTATCGAACATTAAGTTGCACTTTTGAATCGATATATAAACCAACGCAAAGCTGAATTAAATATGCTCCGTTTGTAATCTTCAAAGCAGGTAAATCAGAATTTTCACATTTTAAAACTTTAAGAAAAGAAAGTTAAGAAAGTTCTCTAAATTTTGTATTCATGATTAAACTTCTTAATTATAATGATTAACAATAGAAATTTTGCTTACAAAAAGGATAAGATAAGAATGCATAAATAATTCTCCGAAGTTTAAAGCAATATGAGCTGCAATTTTCATGTTGAAAATATTTTGAAAGAAAGTGTCATTTTGTACTAAAATGACAAAAAATATCATGGTTTTAAAATTTCTGTTAGCTCTGTTTTTGTGGGGAAAAGCCATTAAGAAGCCTTAATTGGAGAAAAATTGAATTATTGTCGTCCTGTACAAAACATTGATCTGCTATATATTCCTTATAAGAGAAATCTTTCTCCTGACAAAAATTAATGATTTTTTTAACACTTTTTAACACTTGATAATAATACACTTAGACAAAAATTAATACTATTTATTGTTGGTATATTTGTGGTTAAATTTTACTTTATATCATCATTTCATTCTTTATAGAAATTTAAATTGAAATAAACAAAAGGCAATGTTTTTAATTTCTTTGAACTTCTAAATTCAGGTTCAGTATTGGTACACGGATTATTTCCCCTTTTTCTTTTCCTAGAGGTGTACTATAAAATATTTCAAAAGATTAGATGAGGCAATCACCTTTATAAATTTTAAATTTAACCCTTAAAATATATACATCTATTAAGTGTAAGAAACAAAACTTTATCATAGTAAAATTTTAATTAAAAAACGACAAGTAATTTTATTATCAATAGAAAGTACAGGATAGCTCTTTATATTTTTACATTTGTATGGATGAAGACGTGGTTTCTAGTGAAATATATTTTATTTTACCATTATTTAGGAACAGAATGATTTCCGTTTTACTCTTTGCAACCCTCCTCGGATTGGCTTGTGCAACCTATCCAACTTACACCACAGGTGGATCATATCTTCCTTATACAGCAGGTGGAAGCCAGGGTCTAGGATTCCAAACGTCCCCTTATTCCACCGGTGGTATAAGAAACTTTGGATTACAAACCTATTTTCCCAGCACGTACAACACATTTGGCAATGGATACTACCCATCATCATCCTTTCTATTCAACACTGTTTCCTATCCAACTGTGGTCAGCCATCATCTGTACTTCCCCGGTGGAAACCCATGGGAACCTGGTAGGAATTTTATTGATCTGAGAGTGAACCCCTATCCCTGGTACTTGGGATATTATGGAGGACTTGGAACTGGATTTGGAAGCACCCCTTTCCCAGGGACATATGGAACATTTGGAAGTTCTTTGGGCTATCCCACCGGATCTCTCACCACTGGATACCCTGGATATGGATCCGGAGGATATTTTCCCATCGGAAATATAGGAGGACATTTTCATAGAAGTAAGTAACCCGGTACTTAACTGATGACCTTATCATGCAATCAAATATGTAAAATATTTTTATTATATATATATATATATATATATATATATATATATATATATATATATATATATATATATATATATATATATATCTCACAATGCTTTATCTTTATACATTTTTCCTGTGATCTTAAATTATTTGATCTATTTTATATCTTTCAGAGAAGATATACTGAAGATGATGACTGCAAGAGAATTTGTTATATTTTTCTACGATATTTAGAATAAATTATTAGTTAAGCATCTGTTTTGCATCAATTGATAATCATAAAATGTCTATTTGATTATTAAAGTAAATACAAAGAACAAATTGAATCATGGAAAATCACTAAAACACTAAAACAAATATTTATACTGTAAAAAGCCATTTGAAACACACGACAAGAAATTAAAAATATGTTATTTGATAAGAATGAATAACCATAACGATGGTTGAGCTAGAGAAACAATGTTGAATTTTTTGAAATGTTGGTATTTGTTGTATGATAAATTGAAAATAATAATCTAATGGTGTACATGAAGCCATTGCATTTTTAATAATGGACTGTCACTGAAAAACATTTACTTTAGTAACTATAACTACGATAAATGATTTACCTACAGGTGTGTAAAATAACTCTTCGTGTAAAAAATCGAAACATGTACAGAAGTGCTATATTAAACTTTCCGGATTCGTAATTTTGCGTACTTAAGGTTTGCGTTGATATTAAAATCTGAACACTACTTTTATAAGTATAAACCGCTTGTTTCTCTTTCTTGCTGCAACCCCATCAAACCCCATAGAATCCTATGACCTTTTTTTTACATTTAAAGTACTACGCTGTATCAATCCTATTAAAATCAAACTTGTAAAAACCGTTCCTCTACAATACGCTTTAAAAATCTAACAACATCCCATAAGGGGTATAAGATCTAACAACATTCTGTACGGTTTCACCTCAAAGCGAAAATTTTCTGTTAGCCTATTAAATCACTGCTGCCGAATTCTTGAATGACATTGGTGCTTAAAAGTGCGACATGCCTGTGTTGATGCTTGGTTTGTGTTTTTGTTGTAAAGCTTGCCAGGTTAATCTTAAAACAAATAGCCGACCGGAAAGATTTTATACACAATATGGCAGGAAAAAATTATCTTTGCATGAACTTCACGTCCAAATATCAGAACAGTAAGACATAGAGCTTTCAAACTATTTTAAGACGCACTGAATGTTCATTCATTTTTTAAAAGCAAAGTTTTTAAAATCAAAGTCTATACATTTTTTTTTTGGTATTTTGATTTTAATACAATTATGAAAACAGTTTTGTAAAGTTTTGATGGTCATAAGAGATGATAATCAACATTTTCAAAAATGGAGAAAGTATTCTCTTTACAAATTATCATACTCACGAAAACAGCAACTTCCTCCTCTAGGATGTGTCAGAGTTTTTGTAGCTTTTTTTTTTGTTAAATATATCGCTCGGCGCCTATACATTATTTTTCTTTTCCTTTATCAAAAAATCTATATGATTCTTTCTAAGCACGTTTGCAGGTCGAAGTGATTGGAGTATTAAATTCCTTTTCTCAACAATCTACATCATTATCTAGTTTCTTCTTGTCTTTTTTTTTCTTTGCCTTACATTTTGTCAAAAAGAACGTTTTTGTTTGTCTGATCTTGATTTTTAAAAGGAGGTACTAGAATCTTTGTTTTGATTTTGATGTTTGGTAAAACTGTCGATTCTTTTATCCTGATGACGATTTTTTTTTCAATAATCATTGCTAATAAAAAAAGAGATCGTATTGATAAGCGATTTGCACACACCACGACGACAATGTGGTAAGTATCTTGTTAACGGAGGTGCCCAAAAGGCAATGTCTATGACCTCGGAGACCAAACAAGGTCTGCAGTACTTCGTGCAATCGATGCAACGGTAAAGTCCAGCAGTGTTCAATCTCATAAATGACACCAAAAAAAACATAGTTCTACCTTTCGATGAATGCTGAACAAAAAAACCCACTTACATACATGGTTGTAGAGAGGACCCCCTTTCATATTTTTTCAGTTTTTAAATCTTAAAAATAAGTCTGTAACTACGCAGTTCGACAGCTGTTCTGAGTGATTAAAAGGCATTGTCCTGTTCTTGCATGCATACATTTCAAACAAAATGACATGTAGGACTTCATATTTATAGCTTTTATAACGTTGGCAACATTTTTGGCCAGTTTCGGGCATAAACAAGCCAATTCAAGAAATTCTTACATTCTTATCATCAAATGTACAAGATGGCCGCATCCCCCCCCCCCTTTATAGTGTAGCAATTTTACATCATTTCCTGCATATGAATTTTTTGTCTCTCGGTTGATTCAATATGCAAGGGGATGCTCTACAAATAAACAATTTTAAAACGAGGAAAGCTACTGACAAACAAGTTGATGAAACAAGATTATCAACAATATTGATTGAAATCATCATTTCGTAAGTTCTATGGTCGATTTAACGACCTTGTCAAATACAATCTTCCAATAGCTTGTATACGACTCACATTTTTCATGCATATCAATCACTGAATTATCTAAGAATTTTTCCGTTTTCCCGATTACGACAAGGAGCATATGGCGGGATTGACCGATCAGCAGAGTATGAGTTCTCCTCCATGGCACTTAAACCTACCTCCTTTTTTGTAGAGGTCTGTGTTTGCTTTGCTCCTGTTTTGTATTTTTCCTTTCGACGTTTAATTTAGAACATTGTTCGGTATCGCCACAGTTCATCTTTGAAGTAATTTTCAATCGTGAGTTCACAAATGAGAGTCTTATTAAAATTTTCTTATATTATTCTTTTAATTTCCCCCCAGAAATACTTAGTCTTCAAATAAAAATTTGAAAGATTAAATTTGATCGTCATTAATTCATGTTGAAACATTCTCTAATATTATAAACTAAGCATTAGAAAAACGTTATTTTTTTAAAGTAAATCTATGAAGAATATTAACATTGTTTTTAAAAATATTTTGCACACGGCGGGTGTGACCATTCAGCAGAGGATGCTTACTCTTCCTAGGCGGCACCTGATCCTACCTCTATCTATTTGGAGGTCCATGTTGCTCTGCTTTGAATTTGTATTTCGTTTTATGGATTTTTGAGATGGTTCACGGTTTGTTATTGTCATTTTTTTTCATCGAGAGAATACCAAAACAGTTGATCACAATTATCATATTAACAATCATCAATCATATCTTTAATAAAAAAAAAAGAATAAAATTTAAAAACAATCGCAAAGTGTTTTAGGCAGTATGGTCCGATTTTTATCTAATTTTGTGAAAACTGTAGAACGATGGTTTTGTTATATAAATGCATAATGATAGGCAATTTCCTAATCATTTGAGGTAGAATGTTTCACATACTATCATTTTATTTTCCCCCTTAATATCATTTCTTAAACATTATTTCGTTGCTTCAATAAAAAGATATGCTCTGTATTAATTTTTTTTAAAATTCTGTACTTTCATGAGAAAGTAAAATCTGTTTTAAGTTCAAGGAAGACGAGGTAAAATTTTAAATTTGTTATTAAAAAAGGTATGATTTTATTATTGAATAAACCATGTCCAGTACTGTCGGTGTTAGTATAACCTTTTAAAGTCATTCTCATTTATATGACTCCATTTTGAAATATCACTGTCGCTCAAGTTAAGATCGTTTTTTCTTGAAGTAACGGGATAATATTATGCTTGTTTTGCAATAAACGATTTTGGAAGTTTATACTTAATACATCGCTGTTTATTTTTGAAATGTACTATTATTTTTATTTTATCATTAAATTATAGATGTCACAGGGATTTCCTTATGTCGCTAGATAGGCTAATGATAATATTTGTCCATTTTTCAGCTACTGAAGTCGGAAAAGGAAAAAATAAAAATATAAATTTTTAATGAAATGAAACCCCAACATTTTAGAGACTACAGTATTTGCCACTCGTTAGTATTTCTTGTATCATGGACTGATAAAACCTTTCGCAATGTTTGCATTAACAAGCGTCAGAACTTGTCAAAAATTACCTTCTGGTAGGAATTAAGCCAAAAACGATTTGGATAAATCAGATTTCATCTGAATATATCTATTTTGTAGGTATTAAGTATATGATCCGTTTTTACTATATGGCATTGCTTTGTTCAAAAACTCGGTATCCGTCCGATATTTTCCACTGTCAAATGAAAATGAAAGTTCTCTGCGCAAACAGTATACTCTAAATAATCCCACCCTATATATATATCTTTTAAATATTTGTATAGCTTTATTGTTTTGCGATATTCAAACCAAATAAAGCAGTGATGTAAAGAAAAACAACAAAATGACTTTTTGTTAACTAGGGTTACCGTTAACAAGCGGTACTTTTTTTTATATGAATATTACAAATCGGGAATTTTCAATTATAGAGGCATTCATGACGTAACAGTCAAGTAAAAACCACTAGTAAGAACGAACTTACCACAACAGAAGCATTTTTGATAGGTCACAACATTTATTATTTAAAGTTTTTATCTTCATGTATACTAGTATATTCGATTATCGATCATACAAATATATATGATTGGTTTTTGACAATGCACACAATTGATAACATGAATATACAAATCATTATAACCACATTCATTAGAAGCTGTATATATTTTCCATAAACTGAACTTTATCTGATTTAATTAAACATGAACTTCTCTTATTTTCTCAATGGACATTATACAGCAACAAGTGAAAAGCTGTCAATGTGACAGCAAACCTGGTTTTCTTTTATGTAAACTGTGTCCATAATCCATGTCAACCCTTATCCAGTGAAATGGAGTACCCTACATGTATATGCAACATTTTGCCAAAAAATGACTAAGTTCAGAAGCTAGTATTTTTTTCATGAATTATCGAAATCCAAGCAATACGCACACATCTGATATATGTACAATTGATCTGCAAAAGAACAACTTCCTATCTTGAGAACTGTAGGGGGAGTTATCCGTACAATGAGGGTACCCTTTATGCAATATTTTGCCAAAAAATGACTAAGTTCAAAATCTGGTATTTTTCTCATAAATTATCGGAAATCAAAATCAGAGCAATATGCACACCTCTGATATATGTACAATTGATCTGCATAAGAACAACTTCCTATCTTGAGAACTGTAGGAGGAGTTATCCGTACAATGAGGGTACCTTATATGCAATATTTTGCCAAAAAATGACTAAGTTCAAAAGCTGGTATTTTTCTCATAAATTATCGGAAATCAAAATCCTAGCAATATGCACACCACTGATATATGTACAATTGATCTGCAAAAGAACAACTTCCTATCTTGAAAACTGTAGGAGGAGTTATCCGTACAATGAGGGTACCCTTTTGGCAGCCGCCCGCCCGCCCGCCATTTTCACCATTTTAATAACCGGATTTTTCCGTTGGAAAACCCGGTTAAAAATACCACTGCGAATATCGGTAAAGAAAAATCAAGGGCAGGTTAAAAATATATAAAATGAGAAAAGAAAAGTAGATTTTATATGTTTTACAATATTTTTGTTTATTAACATTAGTTGAAAAAAAACAATATTACTAGCAATTTTAAATTGGCTTAATTTCGAATGCGATTGATTTTGAATTAAACCTAAAATATTTTTACCTTCAAACCCTTTAAATCGATGATGTTGGGCTTTATAAGCAATTGCAGTAATTTGAATAAATTTACATCTCCTCTAAGTCTTACGGAAACTTATAGTTAATTCATAGCTCTATAGAAACAGCCAGACTGAAATCTACACGCCCCGTTTATCGATTGGTCGAAAGCTGCAGCGGCTGAAACTGACAAAAGGCTGACAGGACAGATATCGACACGCCCTGTTTATCGATTGGCCCAAATCTACAGCGACCTTGAAAAAATCACGGACTGCACGAAATAATCATGATCAAGTCAGACTCAAAGTCACACGTGAGACGAATTGGCTGTTTCTTTCAGCTTACGTACTTACGTACATTAACAGTAATTTATTAAAATGTACTTACTTTCCTTAATCAATTTATCAATAAGCTGAAAGAAAAGATATTAATTTAAACAATAAAATGCTTTCTTTGATGATTCATGTGGGTTATGAAGGTAGCGATCATTGCAGAAATTTTTTTTAAAAACTCGCCAACGCGGGTTATGTATTTTTTCTGCAATGTCGCTACCTTCATATCCCGAATGAATCACCAAAAAAAGCAGCATTTTAGTGTTTAAATAATGAAAGTCATAAATTTTTACTTCCGTTTTCGTTATGAAATAGAACAGAATTTTAGATACACCTACAATTTTATTGTAATGGTTTAAAACACATAGTAAATATGTTAACTATTCTTAGATTTAATGTTTGAATACTGCAAGATGAACAAGAACATATTAAGATGAATACATGTCAAAGGATTAACAAAGACACCATTGTTTTGCAGTAGCTGCTATGCAATTGATCAAACATCAGTATAATGTTTCAAGTAATGTTAAACTCACCGACCTTGGTTAGATTGCGATTTCAAGCGACTTAAAGTTTGCCAGAAGTTTGAAATTTATGATGACAGATAACATTTTTGACGGCTTTTTATCTTCTTGCGTTAGGAAAGATACATAAGAGATACATGTACAAACATTCATTGAGCAAGTTGATTTATTAATCAATAAGTATTTACCATCCCAAACGTAAAGCTTATCAATTGAAAGAGAAAAGGACATTTCATTGTGTAGTTATAAATGCTTAAAACAAACGTACATTTGTCGTCCTACCGCAAAACCATTAAACTCATCGTAAGTTCAATCATTATAACACCTCACTGAACTTAGCCTCACCACAGTGAACATTAATTTGTACGTTTGAATTGATATATTAACCTGCTTTGATTTCGATCCAACAGGTTCTTTAGATATATCAAGGCAGGTAAATTTGAAATATAGATGGTTTTTAAACTTATTCTTCAACCTCCAAAGCTTTAAGAAATGTTCTCAACTTCATTTTCACTATATTTTTCTTAGAAAAAAAAACAAAACTAAACATGCTTCTTAAAATTTAATTCATTTATCTGTTTTTCAAAGCCATTTTCACAATGTTTCTAAACATTGATATACTTGATATACATATATCAACATGCATTTAATTTTCAGATCTTGGTTTCTTAACATGATCACTTTATTTTTTATATTCAACCTGTTTATGTTATGTGCGTTTTGGGGTTTTTTTCACCATCTTCATTATTAACATTTTAAAAGAATTCCAGTGATTAAGAAAAGGTTTACACGTCTGTTTAGTCCTTACCATTTAATATTTTTAAATGATATTAGATTTGACATTATAGCTGAAAACCAACTTATACACAATGTAACTTTATTCAAAATTTTTTAGATAGTTTTAAAAATAAAATGCAGTCATTAGATCAAACCAAGAATTATTGTTTCTTTAAAAATATTGTTCAAGCATCACATTAAGTGCTTGACAATGGTTAAAAATGTAGATATTTTTCTATCATTTAGGACCAAAATGATTTCCCGCTTACTCTTTGCTACCCTCCTTGGGCTGACCTGTGCCACCTATCCAACTTACACCACAGGTGGATCATATCTTCCTTATACAGCAGGTAGAAACCAGGGTCTAGGATTTCAAACCCTTCCTTATTCCACCGCTGGAATAGGAAATGTTGGCCTACAAACCTATTTTTCCAGCACGTACAACACATTTGGCAATGGATACTACCCATCATCATCCTACCTACTCAACGCTGCTTCCTATCCAACTGTGGTCAGCCATTATCTGTACTTCCCCGGTGGAAACCCATGGAAACCTGGTAGGAACTTTATTGATCTGAGAGTAAACCCTTACCCCTGGTACTTGGGATATTATGGAGGACTTGGTGACACTGGGTTAGGAAGGACCACTTTCCCGGGAAGTTATGGGACGTTTGGAGGTTCTTTGGGCTACCCGACTGGTTTTGGTGGATTTCTTTCTAATGGATTAACTGATATTCCAACCGCTGGGTTTCCAACTGGTTCCAATTTTGGTCTTAATCCGTCTTTCTCAACTCTTACTGGTAGCCTCGGGTTCGAAATTGGTGGAAATATAGGAGGAAACATCCATAGAAGTAAGCGATGCGATTCTCAGGTCACTTTATTGTTAAACAATGATAGTAGTTAAAAAACATGTGTTATTCCTTTTTTTTAAAAACGTCGTGAATATATGTTTCTAGACATTCAGATTTGATGCATTTTTCATTATTTTGTTTTATAATAATTTCAACAAGAATAACAAATTTGTCGTATCTTTCAGAGAAAGTATACTAAAGAAAAATGAAAGACTGGAGCATTGGAATGTTGTTATACTTGTGTACAATATGTAGAATAAACTAGTGTCAGTGTATCTTGTTCTTCTTTCTTTATTATCTGTTTAATGCAATATTTACCTCTCAGAAAATATTAAACCCCACTATATATAAAGTTGTAGATATTAATAGAATTAGTTAAAAAAAATTATCATTTCGTTTACTACTCTTTTTGCAAAGTACTGTCTCAAAAACACAGTTTGTCACTTTACATATTAGTTGTTAAAATTAATGATACTGCATCGAGTGTGAAGTGACTTATTAAAATATACAGAGCAGTACTGTCTACACAATATAAGATTCGATATAAAACGTTTTAGTTATATCATAGTGTCCAACAAACTTTTATAGCGTAAGATCCTTAAAAACAGAAACAGACTTTAATAATTGCAAAAAAAAACAAAAAACAAACAAACAAACAAATGTTCATTCCTTATTCAGCAATCAATACTGTACATAGAGTTATTTCTGAACTAAGTGTTATTTTCGCCCTTTTTCACTTGCAAACTGTTTCGTCTAGGCAAAGTTGTGTTTGAAGAAAGATAAATTGAGTCATTGGAATTCACCCAGTAGTAAATTTTCTCACTGACAACAAGGGCGAGAGGGGCAAAATTATTACTGGGCAAATATTTCCCTGTCGACAGTACCCAAATCGCACTTCTCATGAATCGCAGCGGTTTAATTATTTTACATAGGAAGTTGGAATTTTAGAATAGAACATATCATAACACAAAATACCTCAATCACCTTAACATGATGAAGAAACTAAATAAAGGCCTAATGTTAATACATTTTCAGTTAGTTGTCTAACTAGAAAAATAGTGAGTATTCTATAACTGTGTAAGTTTAATTTATGTTACTCTTAGGTATGCAGTAAATTTGTACTTCCAGAAAATATTTTTGCTTACTAACTGTACGATTTATAATGCTATAAATTATGTAATAAAGTGGAATTATTTTGTTTACGTATAATACTACAAAGTATGTAAAATAGCTGTATATCTGCTATGTATAGGACACTATGCAGCAAAAGTTGACAGTAACTTTATACATGATCTGAATTTGAAGTTTCATTTAGATGTTTTATCTGCAATATTACTGTAGATTTCGTTATTATGTTTTGCAAAATCACAGTCACTGAAAAGTTCCTACTTTATTGATAATAGGTTGCCTGCATTTTTTTGTCCAAATACATAACAAAAGGCTCGAGGGCCACATTGCTCACCTGAGCGATTTGGCCGAGTAGTTTGATCAAAGCAGCTTTATGAAGACCAATACAAAAATATTAATACAAAATGTTTTTTGCTATTTTTCTTATCGTTGTTTCAACATTTCAAAATCCAAAACTATATCAGGATGCATTGATACATATAAATAAAAACTTTACAAATTGTAGCATGGTGATTTATTAATAGCATGTTTTAAAGACTGTTTCCATTCCTACCTACATTGATTCTTTAACCTCCTCAAGGAGCTAAGTAATAGTTTGCAAGTTAATTTAGATTTTAAGGTGATGGGAAACCTCCATATTATGATGTACTATTATTCGAAATAAACAATAAAATGAAGTGTACTTTATTGAAAACAGTAAAACTCGGTTATAGCGAAGACCTAGGGACAATGTTTTCTATAAACCAGACTACAATTTTTGCTAATTGAGGCTTAGAAAGAAAATACATTCTATTAAAACCTTTAAAATCGAATTGTAAATCGAAGAATTTATGCAAAATAAATTCATTAAATTATATGGTAGTGCAAACTTTTTAACTGTAAACAAACTCGTTATAAAAGTGTTAAATTTCGTTATTATTCAATTCTATGGGACTCAAAATCATTTCGCCATATCCGTAAATTTGTTATATTTGAATTCGTTTTAACCGTAAAATTTTGCAAAGTTTTCTTTAAAAATTTTACTGGTGACTCAAAACAAAATTCGCTATAGTCGAGAATTCGCTATATCGGTGTTCGTACTAAACGAGTTCTACTGTATTTTCTTTCTCAAAATTGTCGCCTTACAGTATAGCGCAAAGTTAGAGTTGGAGCGTTCACTTAAAATCTGTAAGTCTTGAATTCGAAATCCGCTGATATTTCTTTAATTTTTACATTCTAAAAAGTTTTAAAAGATATTTTGAGGTGAAATATTTCATTTTGAACCTCTAACTGGTAAAAGTATCTTGATTATAATGCACTTTTATCCATATTATTATCAACAAGTGTCCCATACCACATAAAATATATAATGACATATGCTGATAACGAACAGTGTTTAAAATTTAAAGTCCAAAGGAAAAACAAAACAAGAGCAGAGAAAACATGGACCTCTTAAAAAATTTAGAGGTAAGATCAGGTGCAATGGAGGAGTAACCACCCTCTGGTATCATCAATTGGTAACTGTACGAACAATTAAAAAATTAATATCAGGATGGTTCCACAATAAAATCATACATGTTAACTTTACCCTTAGTATATGAGTTCTGGACATTTATCTATATTTTATTTTTCATTGATTGTATAGAGGTTTCTAAAAATCATGCCGCAAAATAAATCGTGTATTTGTTGCAATAAACTCTCCTTTTCTCGTTTACTTTGATTTTCTCTATTACATATTTCACAATATAAATAATCTTATATATTTTATCCCAGACCTAAACATTAAAATTCAGTAACTCACTTTTTTTTATTAACAAGAGTCCAAATTGTGACCGGAATATTATCTTATTAAGAAGAGAGCTACTTACGTACGTGTTAGAACTAGTGCCAAATCACATTGTAAATATAGGTTATGCCATATGTTACTTCTCATGTAAATATATGAGAATTAAACATGGAGTAAACATTATTTCATACTAACATTCAATCACAAATATAGGTATAATGTTGGTCATTAAGCTACTGATGGACTGTTTAAACTCAGTTTTCAATCGAAATAATACAGCAATCATTGAAGTGATATTCAAGTACAAAAAGATGGTAAATAATACTCTTTAAAATCAAAAGTTATGGTAAATTATTTAACAGATTACACAGGTTTGCCTTAAAATTTGTTGTACACCGTAGTACAGTGAATTTCGGTCTGAATAGTGACCCTGTCCTTCCAATGAATGAAAAATAATAGAATGGGTACAATAGATAATGTGAATATGAGACTTGTGTACATATCAGGTGATTTAATTTATAGCCAAATTCTCAACAGGTGAATGGGTGAAATACCGATCAGAAACTAGATTCGATAATACAACTTACAAAATACATGTAATGTATTGTCAGAAATGAAGGTAAATGGCATTTAAAGTCACGTCAAACACGCTTACATTAATCTGTCTCACGTGACGCCCCATTTTTCGCCTTTCATAAAAAGATAGATTCTGACAAAATGCATTGACAAGTTAAAGGAAAAAAATGTACCTAAATGCGCCCGTGTAGTTTAAATGCTTATAAATGTGAGGCGGATCTGAAAGTCTACCGGGATTGTAAAAAGTGTACCCCTACCATAAATAATGATAAATAATGATTATATAAATATTGATTTATTTCTCCCATTTGATTGATTTTTTAGGGGGTGAGGTAAGAAAGGGAGTCTTGAAGAGTGCATGTATCAATCAAAGTACTGAAGTACTGACGGGAGTTGATTTTATCTATTATCATATATTCTAAAATCAACTTATCTTGCGTTGCAATTAGTTTCTAGTCTGTATTTAAATTACGCACTTTTTATAAAATGAATTTTAATTAGACTTTTCAGACACGAATTTAGAGAAACCCCATATGAATCATGTTGTGTAATATTTAAAGATAGATTTCAAACTATGTATTAGTAATCGAAACAATTCTAAAAATTGTATGAATCGAAGCACTATTGATATTGAACTCCAGTCTCGTTCAACCAGTTGCTCAGCTGTCTCCGTTAATCTCCGACAAGCAAGAGAGCCTCTCAGTTTGTCGGTGATTTACGGAGACAGTCGAACATTTGGTTGAACGAGACTATATTAAACTCTGGCGTAGGAATACATGAGACTACATAAATATCTAAATTGTTCGTATTATATAAAATCTTACTATTTTCAAAGTATTTATAGATAAGTTTCCTTGAAAAACAATGCTTCAGCATACATTACGTCGAATTTTTCTATTATATTCGAGAACTAAGACTTGTCAGCGATGATGATTTGTGCTTAGGTCCAAACTGTTTCACTTTCGGTTTGCCAGAGTGACAGCATAGGAGAGTTGATTAAAATCAACTCCCAAAAATTGAGTATATGCAAAACAAAAAGAGAAGATCTAAAATTTATTTTCTCGCCAATTTACTGAGAGGCCGTATCAAACATTATCCTTTGAATACTTCATATATCTTTTTACAGAACTCTTCGTCTCAAGAAGATAAGTAAAGTCTAAACATAGCCATTTGGCCCACTTTGAAAATGCGATTGATCTCGTGTAAATGTTTCTACATGTGCTTTACACAAAAAGCATTTTTAGACATAAATGTATTAACAAATGATTTATTGATGAATGGGTTAACAAACCCACAAAATATCGAAACCGTGATTGAGAAAAGGACATTTCATTGTTCATATTTTAAACTATGTTGTGAACATATGTCATTTTTGTTTTGCCTACCGCACAAATTATTAAACCTACCATCATTTAAATCATTCTACCACCTCATAGATCATCGTCTCATCACAAGGAACATTGAGTTGCACTGTTGAAATGGTATATAAACCAGTTTAAAGTTGAATGAAACATGCTTTATCGGAGATTTTCAAAGCAGGTAAAGTAATTCTTTTTAACTGAAATTATATTGTAGATAAATTCCTTTTAATATTTTTTTAATCTAAAACCATGCAATCTATTTTATAACAGTATAAAATTAGAGTTTTAATTTAATAACCAAAGCTTAAGGTACTTAATGAAATATAATGAATATATCAAAATATTATGCTTCGTGGTCATTGATTGCATTCTGATAAATTAAATAGTTTTACACTGAATATCTTTAAAAAACTGAAAACTCTAAAGTAAAGAATATTTGAAGTCTTAAAGAATACTTATAAAAAGTGTTAAAATTCCATTATCGGTAATTCTGTATTATCCGGATTTGTTTATTCGTACCATATTCCTCCAAATTCTGTTAGTCTTTTACTTTAAATGGGCTGGCAATGAATAAAGACAGTCACTTTTACCAGATTTCGTTAATGATATACATTTCTAGACTATGTAATATAATATGATAATATGATAAAATGAATATAACATAATTGTATGATATCAAGTCATCAGATACATCTATACATTATAACGATAGAATTATCTTTAAAAAAATACTTGTCCACTGATATATATACATTCCATTATTCCCATATACATACAATTTACATTCTTTCCAAAATCAGAAAGCTCTTATCAAAAGTCGGGTTCCAAACACTGGTCAATTATCTTCTACTTTTGATGTTAATTCATCAGAATATTAAAGATATATTTAAATACTTGTTCGTTACATACATTTCCTATTCACAATATAAAACACTTAAACATTTCCTTAGAAACATTTCCTACAATATATTAGGCTGCATTTACTAATCTTGTCCAACAGAATTATCTACGTCTGAAATAATGAAGAATGCACTTTTACTTATCAGATTTATCTAGATCTGATAAATACCATATTTACAAAATAATTTCTTCCTGATAGTTTTTTTTAAAAATAAACGCACCTTTCTATAATGCTGGTAAATGGCTAAAATAGAAACTTACATTGTCTGGATGTCTTTAAGTCTTCAGAATAGATCATAAAAAAACAACTTCTCTCTTAGAAATCAAAACGTGTTCTACTTGAATACTGTTCACAAGACAATGAAAACTCCTGACCAATAAAACAAGAGATTCCTAAGTTTTGATATCAACCAATGAATGTAAAATGTATGAATGTGTGTGTAGATTTTTACACTGTGTGGAAAGCTCTCACTTAATACTTGTTAGTAGCAGGAAGAATTCAAACTTAAATATATTTTATTCTTATTTATTACTTTTTAATTAAAAACACATCTACATCCAATTTTTCAACGAAATGTTTGGCTTCTAGTTCCACGAAGATCTAAACCATAAAGGTAAAGGCAGTCACCGATGCACCAGTGCAGTTTTTTTTTTAATTTGATCTCAAACTTGTACATCTATTTCATTATATCAATACTGGGCAAATTTGTAATTATTTTTAAAAATACATGCGTATCATCAATATACTTCTTATTATGTCATTTCACATATAGAGTTTAATATAAAGTAAATAACATTTTATTTATGAAAAATACTTTGAGGCTGAGGGTAAAAAACCCACACAAAAAATATCAAATACACTAAAACTTCGTTGAAACTCATTTTCAGTTAAATTTAGGCTATATTTTCCCTCTCAAGTACATAGCACGATAAATCTCAGCACAGGTTTCAAATCAACATCAACTTTTCAACATCAGCACGTTTCAATGTTCATAATTCAATTTATACAGATTCATTTTCAAGCATTTATCATTTATTTTTGTCAGAGAATGGTAATTAACTGTAACTGAAAAAAAATTGATAGTAATAATGATGATAGATCTGTAACACTATACATTTATCTATAACAGGAACTCTCTTTTCTAGCATAAGTGAATGTATGTGAAGCATCACCTGAAATAGTAAATATTTCTTTTACTTTAAGGAACAAAATGATTTCCCTCTTACACTTTGCTACCCTCCTTGGGCTGACCTGTGCCACCTATCCAACTTACACCACAAGTGGATCATATCTTCCTTATACAGCAGCGGGAACCCAGGGTCTAGGAATCCAAACCCTCCCTTATTCAACTGGTGGGATAGGAAATGTGGGATTACAAACCTATTTTCCAAGCACGTACAACACATTTGGCAATGGATATTACCCATCATCAACCTACCTATTCAACACTGCTTCCTATCCAACTGTGGTCAGCCATTATTTGTACTTTCCCGCTGGAAATCCATGGCAACCAGGTAGGAACTTTATTGATCTGAGAGTAAACCCCTATCCTTGGTACTTGGGATATTATGGAGGACTTGGAACTGGATTTGGAAGCACCACTTTCCCAGGAACATATGAAACATTTGGAAGTTCTTTAGGCTATCCCACTGGCGGATTTCTCAATAATGGGTTAACGGGATTCCCCACCGCTGGGTTTCCAACTGGTTACAACTTCGGACTAAGACCTTCATACAACACATTCACAGGAAATCTCGGATTCGGAAACTACGGATATCCCGGAACAGGAGTTGGGGGATATTATCCGACCGGAAATCTAGGAGGACAAATCCACAGAAGTAAGTAACTATTTTTCTAAAAACTGTTGATCATTTTATAAGTTCAGAAAAAATGTAAACATTTTCTTCAGACAGAAGCTTCCTTTTTAGATAATTAACACCAAGATATATAAATACAGAAGGTTTTTTTAAATTAATGAAATTAATCAACAAATGTCTTTCTCTTTTAGAAAAAATATATTGAGGAAGACCGAAACCAATGGAAGACGCTGTGAAGTTTTGTTATACTTTTATACGACGTGTAGAATAAATTAGTTCAAAGGTGTTGCCTTAGTTGTATCAATATACCCATACCCGTCGGAAAATATACATTTGGGGAAAACACACATTGGGCTTCGTGTATTGATCCGGCTATTACTTTAAGCTACATTTTATTTGGTATTTTGTTTTCTTTTATAGCATTGAATGATTTATTTTTGACGTCGTCGTGTCAATAACTGCCGTCAGGTGAGCAGACAAATCGAATAACGCGCGTTAGCGCGTTATGATAATTTGTCTGCTCACCTGACGGAAGTTATTGACACGACGACGTCAAAAATAAATCATTCAATGCTTATATTTACATTCCCTTACTGAAGAAATCAATTGTTTACTTAAATAAATCGATATAAAGTGCAGATCACGGAGGGAGTGAATAAGTAACAGCAAGAACAGCTGTTTTGTAAAACCGGTTTAAACTGGTTTTCACATAGACTGTTGAGATGAGATCGACGAGCATGAAAATATAATCCATGATAAATAACTCTTGAAATGTTGCTTTTAACAATAAAGTCAACTTTTTTGTTGAATAATTATAAAACATGGTGTTTTGACAACATTCATGAAATACATTTTTTAACTGATAACATAGAAATCTCTGTTTGAGAACTACTTATGTAAATTACTCGTTAATTCATACGCAGTGAATAGGTGTTGCATTTAGAGGCATTTAAACATCACGGAATTTAATGGGAAAACACAGTAGAATGTAAATATACAGTTTTAACTTCAGTGTGTTGTTACAAATGTATAAAGTGATATCTTTTACCACTTTAACAAAAACACAAGTACACATTGATGTATTTTAAGTGGATGTACCAGCAGCAGCTGATATAATACTTACTTTGCTTCATCTTATATGTGGTTTTGACCTTACATAGGATTGCAAGAGTTCAAGACTTATTCTTGCTACATTACTTGGTATTAGTATAGCTATAAACAGGGATAACCGTTTTACAGATACTCTTTACAGTTACGTCACTAGGAGCAGCTTGTTTTAAGACTGCGAACAAACCTTAGGCCATGTATTTAATCTACCTGAAAAAAAATTAAGGTGGAAGGCTACATCGTCACAACATGTCCGACATCCGTTTGCAACGCCATTTTCTTCCGGATTGATAACAATATGTCGGGGTACAAAATAGCTATACACCATTTAAATGAACTCCTCTAATGAGGGAGATGAAATAGGAAAGAAATCACCAAAACGCTTAGAAACTAAGTCAATTTTTTGAGAGGTTTAAGCTTTCAACTAACATTGATTATCAGCTGTTTTGTACGGAAAACGTGAAATCTAAATGATATACTGTTTCCCTGCTATTGGCAAAACATTTTTGTAATGTCATCTGCAACAGACGATCATACATATATGACGGATTATCGATTAAGGTAAGAAGATAATATTTTCACTTAAACTATAATTATATGTAGGATGAATGTTATACTGAAGTACTGTAGTACGATCTCTTAAATTGATCCTAACTTTCCCGATGTAAAACGTTTGCGGTAAAAGACTTGCATTGAAAGTTTAACTTTAAACTAATGTATTTTAATCAAAATAGATATAGCTAGGTAGCGAAAACAGTATAAAGCCCGAATTTGCAAGCCAAATGATGACCCGACAGAATTCTGAAAAGGAGCATGTTTTTCACTACCACATATACATGTGTATCACTATGGACATATAATGTATGTATTATAGTTGTGGTTTATAATTGCTATTGTATATTTAAAAAAAAAAATAAAAGGTAATTTAACTACTTACATTTTGTTTTAAAATTTTAGATATATATAATGCATTCATCAAAAAATGTAATTTTTGAGATTCCAAACATTATCATAAGCACTACTTACCTTATATATACATATTTAGCATAGACTTGTTACTTTTTCTTCTTGATTTTTATTAAATAAAAATTGGTGCCAAGATATTTGAGACAATATATAATGAAGAAAGACAACTCCGAAACAGGATCTTTCATTCGAAATCTTTCATATCAAGATTTTTGCAATATTTCAGTTTTTCTCTTTTTCATCTCATTAACCTACGAATATTGTATATACATTTTGATTTTTGTTGGATTTCAGCAGTTTGCCTTAAAAGATTTTTTTTATTTTAGTTTCATATTTAGATATAGTTATTATGTTGTTTGTTTTTTTTTTCATTTCTAAAATCTACAACATTTCACTTTCATAAGAATTTTAAAACAGAAATGTTTAAAGGGTTGACAAATAATGGGTTTTATCTCATACGTGTGGTGTATATTACCCGTGTGATAAACCTTTGCTATATCACACGGGTGATGCTATATCAAATACTTCCGGTCGGAACTACTTTTGACACAGCCCCTCAGTTCAACGCTTCAGTGACCTATTTTCGAAGATTTGCTAGTACTTTCAACATAACTACTACAAAAATTAATATAAAATTGATTTTGTCAAAGATTTAAATTACAAATATGAAGGAAAACACATAACTGCGTAGAACAGGCGTCGGAACCGGGGGGGCTATTGTGAGTGGGGGGGGGGGTTGCCCCCCCCCCGACCTTTTTAGCAAAGTTATTCATAACCGTAACCACAAGACCCTTTTTTTCTTGTTTGTCAAGATTTTTGATAAAGTTAGCCCACTTCCAACTTTCAATTTGCTTTGTGAAGTTTATAAAACTACAAATTACGTTAACTATCAAGGAGTTCATCCTGACCACGCGATGAAAACAGAGCGCTCTGTTTGTTTTTATATACGAGAACTTACCGAAATAATGTTTCATGAGACTTTTATTCCACCACCAGTAAGCATCCTTATTCACTATTTTCAATTTTAAATCATAAGGCTAGCCTAGTGTTTGTTTTATTAAACATCATGCATCAACAACTGTTTCTCGTTCGAGTCAATTCAAACTAACGAGCATTCGCAACTTCGTGTATGTCAACAAACTTGATTATTCAAGTCTTCTAATCGGAATTTCCATTTAATCAAGTGAATAAGCTCTAAGAAAAGTTATCTAGAGCTAAAAAATTATTTTAAGGTTTATTTCATTGAAACTTTACATTAAAACAGTTAGATTTATCTCAGGAATGACGTACTAAATTGTATTGCGCAAGGTCACAATTATAGCCGCATAACACAACGTTGCATCATCGTTTTTAATCTTTGAAAAAAACCAATTTGGGTCACACAAGGGACTGTCTCAAAAGCTTCATAATATAAATCAAATTATATGAGATAAATAGAACATCTATTATTGTGTGATTTTATATTTGCTTTATCCAACTCGTTGAAATGGTTATATTCGCTCGGCAAGCCTCGCGAATATATACACCATTTCAACTCGTTGGATAAAGCAAATATAAAATCACACAATATAGATATCCTCTATATCTTGAACCAGACTGATATTTTAAAAATTCTCTACTGTATTGTACTTTGATATCTATTATTGTTGAATACTGTACCTATAATTAGTAACAAATGCATGCAAAAAAAATTCTCCTACACTTATTTGATGTAGATATCCATCTTTACCGTACTTTGCAATTTAAATACCATGCATGTCCCATTGTACTTAATCATGCATTGTTTATTCAGCATCATGCTATGTTCCGATTAGATTCTAATGTGGACGTGTAAAAAACCATAATGAGTTTTGTATTTTTTATACAGCCAGAATCTTGCACGCAGCAAATGCAATGTATAGCAAACTTAAATGAAATCGACCATGATATTGATTTTTGTATATCCATAAATAACGATAAACCATTTTTTTTTAATAATAATGCGTTTTAGATATTTAAATTTTATAAGTTCAGCGAATGTGTATTATGTTCTGGAAATAAACATTTTCAAATTTAAACAAAAAGATATCGCTTCAATCAGTCAATGACAGAGAGTTAATCAAGTTTGTAAACAATTTGAATAACTAAGTTTAAGGTAAACACAATGATTAAATCGTTTGTTATAAAAGCAATCCCTGGATTTTCTACCAACTTATGCACAAAACTATAAAAAGCATCCAATGTTTAAAGCTTGAACTCTTTTTAAATATGGTTCTTAGTCAGTCTACTATTTATAAAGGAAAGCGCTTATTTCTTTTCCTATTAAGTTTAGTTACTTTCCCCAAACCCTGCATTTTATTACAAGAGGATGGATACTTCTTACAGCTGAGTCGACTTCGCCTAAGAAGCCCTCATCAGCTGTCGTTTTCCTTGTTCAAGGAGACCCAGTGCTGTTTGAGATGCCTTCAATACACAGGTTGCAAAAGTGTAAACTTTGACATGCGGGATGGAAGGTGTGAAATAAACTTTTTCGGACCCCAAAGTCACGGGGTCAAAACGGAAGTTAATCAATCATGGGTTTTATATTACAAACCCAATGGTAAGTAGCGTGTTATCTTTAACGTGGTTTTAGTTTTTTCTTTAATTGTAATGCTAAAGTGACCCTCACTTTTGATAAATATTTTTATATTTAATGTCCCGGAAATTTTGGTGTAAATTGAGACGTCACCATCAAGAAATATTATAAAAAAATATGAAAAATATAGCTTTAAATAAATGAGCTACGCAATTAGTCATTTTAATAGGTGTCATCTGTCATCTAAAAATTATATATGTTAGGTGGCGCCGGAGTATTGCAAGCTAATGATTGACAAATATCTTTTTAAGGGTTGATCCAAAAGTAATGTCATACAATGATCGTACTACACATGGTATTTCAAAAAAATGATTATCAAAATTTGAAGAATCACATTATAGTTATCTAGTTTTATTATTTAAGTTTGTTTAGTAGTAAAAGTGATATGAATGTCCTCAAAATATATTAGTAAATCAACGTTTTGTTTGAGGTTTTATTGTAAATTACACCTTTAAATTTTGATGAAACCTCATACAATAGGGACTTTGGAATTAAAATTATATATGTTAGATGGCGCCGGAGTATTACAAACCAATGATTGACAAATATTTGTTAAGGGTTGATCCTAAAGTAATGTCAAACAATGATTCGTACTACATATGGTATAAAATTTTGACTAATCACATCATAGTTATCTAGATATCTAGTTTAAGTTTGTTTAGTAATAAAAGTGTTATAAATGTCCTAAACTTTATAAACATGTTATATTGACGCGATATATTAGTAAATCAACGTTTTGTTTGTGGTTTTCTTTTAAATGACACCTTTAAACTTTGATAAAACATCATACCATAGGGACTTTGAAAACAAATATAGCAAGTACGCTATTAATTTTCATAACAGTAGTTGTTTATAATGGTTACTACACGGTGATTTTCATATCATATGTCAAAGAACAAAAAGGTCAGAGATGCAAAAAAGATGCAATACATTATTTTCTTGTTTGGATAAATCGTTAGAAAATGTATTGGAAATTGATGTCTGGAAAAAAATTTCCGGCAGATGGCGACGATACTTGTATAGAAGTAATTTATGTTATGCATTAAAATGAATTAAATTAGGTAAATGTTTTCACAGAACGAATTGTTGTTGCTTTACGCCGATTTTGCGTGATTTTGCGCATTCGTTACATTTGTTTTTTGAACAAAGACATTAATTTATATGCAAAACAGTAATGATAAATGCCCTTGTTTATCTAGAATGCTGATTAAGTAGATGTTAATACTGGCTATACGTATGGCCTTACCAATTTCAGTTGAGCGTAAACGAAGGTTGATCCGAAAGTAGTGTCACATATGCAAATAAGTCTGTTATAGCAACACAGATTTGTTCTTGAATGATACTTTATCAAACTTTTGTAAAAATTCATGGTCAGGGTTTGGTAAAGTTGAAACCAAATGATTCATTTTGGGTGAAATTAAAGTTTTTAGTACAACTATTCTTATAATTGGAGTTAATTTCCTTAAGTTTTATTGTCTCATTGTTTGTATAATGTCCAATATTTTACTTTTGTAATTAAGTTCTGACATTTACATTAACTTAAAATTTAGTACCTAATAGATCAAAAATTGTATTATCCCTGGTCAGTTTCCATTAAAAACATCTTTTGTTGTTTTTTCTGATATAAAAATGTGAAACTAGACATCAGTTGATGACATATAATTATGTTTAATGTTATCTTATTAACATAATTTTGAGATAAAATAACAATTTTGATTTTGCAAATATTTTCATCCTTTTTTAAAATCACAACGCCCGAAAATTGTTTTGTGACATTACTTTTTGACCAACTCCTCCTGTGTGCTATTTGTAGAAAAATGTTATTTTTCTCTTGATATAAGATAAAAGGGACACAAAAAAGCACAAAGAACAACTTTTACACATAATGCCACATCAGATAAATTTGTTAATTTCTTTAGCCGAGGATAGGGAGCTAATGCTTCGCGCAACTGCCGGAAATGGAATCAGCGTCAGAGACACATGGTTAGGAACAACCAAACCACCTCCTGCCGAAGACGCGTGTATCTCTATGGCAACTGGAGCTTGCTCTACACACTATCGGAATCCAAAGATCGATCTGTGGAACACTCTTCCTATAGTTCAGGTTCATGATTTGATTTAAAACGTTATTTTAAAATTTGACTAAAGGCCTAAAGTTGAAGCTGGTTTTCTTCAAAGAATTTAGTGGCTAAAACTTGTAGAATGTTGACAAGATGAACATTTTTGTATATTTGAATCACGCGGGATTGGCGGAGGGGGTTCCAATAATTTACAATATGAAGCATTGCCAGTCATTTAACTCAATGTTAACTGAAATGTCTGGACAGGTGAATAACTGACTGAGATACAACATTCAGTCACATGTCAGTTAATTTTCTGCTACATTATAATTACCTTTAAGTTGAATAAAATATTTTTATTAAGTTCATCTTATTAAGAAATGAATGGGAAGCAATTACTTATGAAATTAACATGAAGGCAAAAAAGCAAAAAGGTATAGAGAATGTTTTTATTTATATCATAACTCCTGAAATGTAGAAAAGCCATATTTAGGATCTAGTTTTACGTATAAAAGCTCTTCCGATTAACGATTTCCGATCCTCAGCCAGGTTCGATAGCTTAACCGGATCTTTTTTTTTTCATTCGTACCATAAATCTGCCTTTTATATTGACAAATCTAATTTTTCTTCTAGCGCTAGTATTATGGTAAATTACTGAACAAAATGCTTGGCTTAGTGGATCCACGGAGATCTACATTATATAGATGTAGGTAAGTAGGTTCGAGCCGCCGATCGCGATGGACCGTTATTGCCTTTTTTGTATCTCAACTTCTATACTTATTCCATTATATCCATCAAAATTAAAATATGCAATACATATGTAAAATACATGAATACCAAAAAAATTAATTTTTTTTAAATTTGAAAATTTGAAGGAAAAGTAAGATTTTTATGATGAGATAATACTTTTAGGCCGAGGATCGGAGAATTTTGCAGGATGGATTCAGTATATGGCTTTGATCAATGAATTCCATTTAAATGTTGTGTAAACAGGTTTAAGTTATATTGAGCAAATATATGTCAAATAGTCATGCAGAAAAGCTTTATAGAAAATGAATTCATATGATATGTATATCAATAATATTTATAGAGGATGTAAAAGAGACTAATGAATAAAAGTCAGTGGTAACCTAGATCAATGGTTGTGACTAATGGATCCTTTTTAGTCCCCTACCGGTTTTCACCGGAGGGGACTATAGCTTTCCTCTGCGTCCGTCAGTCCGTCCGTCCGTCTGTCTGTCCGTCCGTCCGTCTGTCTGTCCGTCCGTCTGTCTGTCCCACTTCAGTTTTCCACACTTTTTTTCTTTTTGCGTTTGAGGAATAATATGAAATTTGCTGAACAGCTTCAAAATGTCAAACTACAGATCAAGTTTACACTTTTGTAGCTTCTGTTTGACATATATTCGAGAAAATTAATTTTTTACATTCCAATTTTTTAATGTTCGGGTTCGATATTCTGCATAACAGTGCATTTTTTCACAATTTCCACAAACCGGTAGGGGACGTGTATTGCTTATGCAATACTCTCAGAATGCTTGTTTTTAGTTGCCTCTTAGTCATTAATAATTGCGCCTGTTTGCATGGGTTTTAGGTTTTCTTGGAGCTATATAAAGAAGGATCACTGGTCATGTTTATGACATTCAATGGCACAGCCTCCAACATAGAGAATTGGATGTCTCCCTCAAGACTTCTGTCGAGCAGTTGGACAAAACTTTCTTTGGATGCACATTTCACGTACTTTTCTCTTACAGGGTATATACAGGTTTAACCCATAATCTTACATTCTAATATTCATCGTACAACCGAACATCCTAACAAAAGAAGTATAACATGTAAATATGAGGATATAAGAATATATATATATATATATATATATATATATATATATATATATAATTATATATACATATCCACTTTTGTTCTAGGGTTAACCCATTCTATTTATTTTTAATAATTGAAAGGGCAGAGTCATAAACTAGAACAAAATTTACTAGTTTTTGGTCTAAAGAACTATATATGATAAGAGTTAAATTTGGCCCCCATAATTTGCCATTTTTTAAGTGTTTCGGGTAAAATAAAATGTTAACTAATTTTTTAGAAGACTTGTTATAAAATATATTTTTCATCTATTTATTTGATTTATTTGCACTCACTGGCAGTATATGACGTCAGAAGTGACGCCATTTCTATAATTCAATCAAAATCAGCCAACAATTGACATTTTAATTATCTATTTACGAATGGGAAATATAGAGCGCATGCTTGAACAAGGAAAAATTTTTCGTCACTTATTAGTCTTGGCTAGATACATCTCCAATTAAAATATTTTATTTGTTCAAGAATGCGCTCTATGTTTTCGGAAGGAAAAACTGCTTGAAAACAAGCTGTTTTACGCTAAAAATGCAAAAAATGGCGGGAAAAGGTTGTCTTTACAATGTCATATTTCTTAATTGTGGGCACTTGAACCAAAATGAATATTATGTAAACACATCACATACATATCCGTACTAGGAAAACAAAGAATGATAGTAAAATGATGATGTTCATTTTAGGGGGCCATTTTAGGCCCTTATTATATATAGTCCTTTCATCGGAAATGCGTCAATCATTACAATAAAACAATTCAAGCTTAAAACATAATCAGAATGTGTCATTTTCTACATTCTTATTTGAAAAAAAGAGGCCGCTGACATAATTATGTAAAGGGATCACATTATTTGTAAAATTGGGTAAATCTTAGGGAGGAGACGCATGTTATTTGTACGATTTAAGAGTATTATAACAGCTTACAATTCATTGTAGTTTTTGCGAAGTGAAAGTGATTATATGTTTTTGCAAAAAATGACCGGATGTAGTCTTAAGAAACAATACGCTCTTTGTTTAAGCGACTCCTACTGCTCCTGTGTGTTTCTGATACAGCAGAGTTATGGGGAGTGTGTCAAGGACACTGGATGGTTCGTTGTCCTTGACCCGATCTTAACGCCTCCAGATTGCTGTAAATGGAGCGACCTTCCCGAAAAACCAAAGTTTGTTTATTCGATGGATGACAACATGACAACGTTCCAAGACGGACGTAAGAATTACATATTGATACATACATCCAAATCTGCTTTTTATTTGCGAGCAATTAGAAATGAAAGTGATTCAGATGAATATGATTGACAAATGTAATACTAGGTTTTCTGATTTGTGTTTGTTCTATTTTAGATGTTGGTTTTGCTGATGTTTTGGCTTTGTATGTCAAATACGAATAAACAGTTAACATTTCTTACCACAATAGCAAAATGAGCCGTTTCTTAAACGATGGACTTTTTAGCAAAATGAGCCGTTTCTTAAACGATGGAAATTTTGTAGTCTTGTATAAATCTTGAGATTCTAATAAAAAGATAAAGTTTTATTTCAGAATTTTTTAGAAATTGTAAAAATGTTTTATGTCCTATGCTAAATTCAACTACCCCTACCACAATTCCGACTGTATGGTATTATGCTCTATAGCTGAGGAATCTTCGTTACATTAATACACAAAGGTGACAATTAAGCAGTGTTTAATTGAATCACACACCACTTCCGTCTTAACCTAATCTCGTTTTGAAATTAAAATTAATAGGGACTGAACAATACATTAATAAAGTGAAGTTATTTCAATATGTAGTTATCCTTAAAAAATATCAACATGCAGTTTTCAATAAATCGTATGAACCTATGCAAAGTTTAACGTTGACATTATTGTTTCGCGACCTTGTTTGCAACGATTATTAGGTTATTGAACTTTCGATGATTGATCATTAACCGAGTAACTGTTATGTAATCCACTTTTACAAGTTGTACAATCGAAAAACGAGGTGGTTAAAACATATTCGGACAACTGTTGTACAACTGCACTTTCATCATTTCCTACGATCCTGCTGGCACCAGACAATGAATGCAACTTTTGTCGGTGCATATAAATCAATTCTTAGGCGTGCGTATCTCCAGTGTCCATCATTCTCTAAGCGGTGAGTAGATGTGCGTTTTATTCTAGACTTGTGTCTTTTCATTGAATGCTGTCAACAGCTTGTTTCATTCCATATTTATATTTGATATTTAGATCTGTAAAATTGGGTATAAAAACTATCAGAATCTTTTATTTTAATTTCTAGATTTGTGAAATCGAGTATTAAAGTTTCTTCAAAATGAAGGACCTACTTCTCGTTAGTCTTCTCCTTGGCATTGCCTCTGCCACCTTTCCTGGTTCTTACTATGGAGGTCCCGGCTATGTGCAGTCCCTACCCCCAAGAATCACCTCTCTCACTATGACCTTTCCCCACGGAAACCCTTTCAGACCAGGCGAGAACTACGTGGATCTGGGAAGAACCGGGCCCTACTATCTTGGTAACAGTCACAGAGGATACACCATCTATCCAACATACGGAATCAGTAATACGTATAACAGGCTGTTTGGTAGTGGGTCTCCTTTTGGGTTAATTGGGGGCAATAATTATGGAGGTTATCCCTTTGGAGGCTATCCGACGGGAAATATCGGAGGTGGTCTTTTAGGGAGACCTTTTGGACGTAAGTAAAATGACAAAAATCAATATTTGGATGGAAGGGATTTTTTTTGCAAACTTAATATTGCTTATTTACTTTAATGTATGGTGACCATCTAAGTTTGTTATTATAATCTATGATTTTTTAAGAGTACTGAAGTTGTTTGTTTTCAATTTGTTTCAGATAAACGGCATGGTTGAATTTTTTAAAAATGATTTGAATAAACGTTTAAAAACTAATTTAGTTTTAGTGTTTCTGCATTTTAATTGACATACTCTAATATGGTGTTTTTGCCAAAAAAAATTATCATAATTTTGAAAATAATGAGCCAATGTTTTATTTAAAGATTTGCGCAAATTCAAATATTCACATTTATTCTTAAGCAACGGATCCACTACAAATGTTTGACGGAAAATTGGAACATTAACAGAAGTTCCAAGACATACTTAAACAACGTTTTACCTTTCAATAAATAAGAAGTAATAAACTGAAACACAACATCCCCTTTAACTTTTTTTTGTTAAGAAAAATAAACAGGTTGAATAAAACACTAATATAAATAATAAGTTTCAAATTAATATTAAACCTTAAAATACAGAGGATTCCTTATCAATTGCGAGGAATAAATATCCGCGTAAAATCCCAAAAAGCGGCCCTCGAGTACTTTAAAATTGCGCTTGTATTTTTAAGACAGAAAATATTAACGAAAAGATTGATGCTCGTGATTATGTGTCCGCGATTTGATTCAATAAGCGGAATTGTGGAATTTAAAACTCGAGTAAAATGATGAATTTACAGGAAATGATAGGCATGGTGACCCTTTGTACGAAGTTTTTTTCTATCAAATAAATCAACATACGTTGACAATCAATTTAATTATATCAACAAGCAACATAACATTTGATTACAATCAAATCAAAATTGTCTAAAATCCAAAAAAAAAAAACCAATTATCGCCCACATGCGACTTCAAACATGGTAGATGCTGCTTATTTTACGTGGACATGCGAGAAAAATATGTTTACAAGTAACTTATTTATGTTTACATACGTGTACAACTTATTCCTGTTTGCATGCAACTTAATTATGTTGACTTGCAACTTTATGATATCATGCAAATTCGTGATATTGACTTGCGTGATCAGTATGTCGACATGCATCTTGTTGACATAGGTAAGTTGCATGTCAACATATCTATTTCGCATGTCTACATAAACAAGTAGCAATAAGCATGTTGGAAATCACATGCGGGCAATATTTGATGTTTTTAGGGCATTTTTAATTTCATATGAATGCAAAATTTCTTGCATGTCAACATAATTGTTGTGCATTATGGCATAACTATAGGCGTTTGAAGGGGTAAAAAAAAACGGTAATGCCTTAACTTTCTATGAAAATACACATTTATTGATGACGTAGAGACTTGCGCGCTATCTAGCGTCAATCCAGTGAATAATTGTTGGTTTTACATCGGTGTCTGTTGATTATGCAGACGAGTCTGTTAATTTTGTTTTAAGCTTGTCTGTTTCGTATTTCAATATGTTTTTAAAAATTAGTTGTCCCTTTCGCATTAACTTTTTTTTAACCCATTCCGCTGCTCATACATATAACTATCTTGTCTGTAAACATATTTATCTTGTATTTCGTTATATTTAGTAGAAAAACAACTTTCGTCCAAAGTGCAGAAGTATGCCAACTCCCAAAAAACAATAAAGCACAAGTAATGCACGTTTTTAAGCTTTACGTAAGAATAATAGGGTTAATTATTTGTCAACTGATGAACACATGCGGGATTGTTTGACCTCACATAATCCTTATCTTTGAATATCCAACTGTAATATATATTTATTTAAATGCCGAATTGCCGTCATGTATTGAACGTTTTTTAGGTTTACTTACAATTTATGAGGAGGTTAGATCAAATATTTGACGACTATTGTACAGCTGCGCATATTTTTTACCTTCCGTGTTCCTTGTGTCGTTAAAATGTGTCACTAAAATGCGAATGCAACTCGCAACGGTACCATATAAATCAATTCTGAAACGTGCGTATCTCCAGTGCCAATAATTCTCTAAGCGGTGAGTAGATGTGTGTTTTATTCTTGACTTGGGTCTTTCTCATTGATTGCTGCCAACAGCTTGTTTCATTCCATATTTATATTTGATATTTAGATCGGTAAAATTGGGTATAAAAACTATCAGAATGAGTGGCCTACTTTCCGTGAGTCTCCTCTTTGGATTTGTTTGTTCCATCTTCCCTGGTTTTTGCTACGATGGTCACGTGTGGTCCATTTATCCAACATACGGAATCAGTAATACGTATAACAGGCTGTTTGATGGTGGGTCTCTCTTTGGTGGATTGACCAGTGGAAGCGTAGGTTTAATTGGCAATAAATATGAAGGTTATCCTTTTAGAGGCCATCCTACGGGAAACGTCGGAGGTGGTCTTTTAGGAGGACCCCATGGACGTAAGTATACAGGCAACCTTAAAGTAGATCCAGTTTTCTGTGATGTCATACTTTATTGTAAAACTTTGAATTCTTTAAAATTTGTGCAAGATAGTGTTATCAATTTTATGTGAATATAATCACATGGATGTAATTAGAATACTGTTAAGTTCAAGATATATTTGCAGCTTAATTCTATCCTAAATTTACAATTTTTTATACATTTCATCTATGCTAAGGGGAAATAACTCTTTTTCTGACTTTTCTCTCAGTTGTATGTCTAAATGCTATAATTTTTCTAATCCCAACAACCAATTTTAAAATGTGTTTGTAGTTTTAGTTTTCTAACACAGTTAACAATAAAATTAGAAAAGATAAACAAGTTTCTGCCTACAAAGATTTTACTTTTTAACAAAAAAGTCCGGTTTTCTGATCCTAAAATACGCTTTAGGTCATGTTTATCTGACATCTCAAGAAGTGTGATTTCATGTATATTTTTTCTAATAATTGATGAAATTTAAGTTTATTTAGTTGTATTCAGTTATGATTTCAACTTTCATCAGAGAATTGTACGAGTATGGAGTTACTTATATTAATCATAATTTGGATAGAAAGGATTGGTCTAGGGTATATATAAACTTGCAATTGCTTATTTTTCATGCTAAGTACTTTAGTTTATTAATTATAATATATGCCTACTATATTGTACTAAATTTGTACTAAAACTTTTTTTCCTTTTTTTTTTAGATTATTGGAGGGCATGAATCGTTTCTACGAATAATTGTATAAAAACGTTTAAAAATAAATCTAGTCTTAATATTTTCTGCATCGTAATTGGTATACTCTACTTCAATGTTTTCAACAATACGATTTATGATGGTTTTAAAGCTGCTTGGTCCGATTTTTCGTTATTACAGTATTTAATTTTTTTTTCTATACAAACCATTCATTTTAGAAAGTTATGCACTTTCTCCTATTTACACCAGCAGAATCAGTCTCCTTTCAAAGTTAGAAATATTCAAAGTAAATAAAAATCATTTCTTTTTGGGCAAACGAAAAAACAAACCAAAATGCATCACGGGAATGTTTAGAAAAGGAAACCGTTTGGTTTCGTCCCCCGAATAATTGGGTTATTCAACCCGCATGCTATTCATCGATTGTAAAGAAAGCAAACTTCAGATATATTTGCGAACAAAACGTTCTCATGTTTATTTGTAATTTGTCTGATCATTTCGACCTTTATTGAAAGCGATTTCAAAGTCGTAATACAACCATAGACGTCTCGTCGTCAGGGGTGAACTTTAACATGAGGCGAAATAACGAGGTACCCTTTTATGTCGTTTGTTTTGTTAGCAAATGTACGTATTTTTCTTCTTTGAAATTTGGCTTAAATGACTAGGAAAACTACTGCAATGCCTATTATTATACATATACTTAGCATAACCATCGTTTAAAAGCGTGCATAAAATTTAATATAAAATCGGACCAAGCAGCTTAAATTTAAATGTATGGAGCCATTTTTCTATCGAACAAGTGGTACAAATTCAAATAATCAACTATATTCTTACGCAAAACATCCTCCACAAACATTTGCATTTACAATATGTTTGGTCATGTCCTCGCGTGGTAGTGTGTGAAATTATTTCCTGATGTTTTTGCTTGTATATCAAATACGTATAGGCAGTAGAACGTTTCGTCATCCAAACAAAGTGTGCAAATTTTTAAAAGAAGGACTTTTAAGACAATAGTTTGCAGTCGTGTATGCATCATGGTATTCTATTTAAAAGGTAAAGCTTATCTTAGTATATCTTGGAAATTGGTTCAAGTTCTAATACTTGCGTCAAACTAAATTACCAGTACGACACTTCTGATTAGATTTTCTAAAGCTTCTTTTCATTAAAGCGCTAAGCATAGCTCAACGCTTTATTGTCGTTAGACTTCTATTTCCGGTGCAAGGAATAACTGCCCTCTATGGGCAGAAATATAATCATTTAAACTGGTTAGAGTTATAGGGAACCAGTTATCTGGGTGACGGAAATGGCCGAGTAGATACGATTGGCTTGCGGGGCTTACGTACATCAGCACGGGATGCTACGCAGTGATGAAAAAATATAGTGCGTATTCAGAAGCTAAAATATAGAAAAATAAAATCGATTCTTTGCAAGAATATGTCAAAAACTGTGATAAATTACTGTTCAAAAGGTATAATTTGTGATTTTAACATATCTTTTTTCAGGCAAGTATCCATAAACAAGTCGTGTTCAGCTTTAATTCACATCATCTTCAGAAAGTAACATATATTTAAAGAAATCTGGCCTTCGATACTTTAAATTGATATTCATTAAACATAAACCAAAATTTCAATAAGGCTCATTTCCGCCTACGCTTGCACACAGTAAATTTTCTTTGAACCAAGCTAGGTTAGCGCTTTTCAGTACTTTGATTTTTTTTATTTCATTGGTTGGTAAATTGAAACACCACTACGCCTTTATTTCTTTATTTCCTTTTTTACCGTTAAAAACAATAAACGGGTTTTACAAAACATTAACACAAATAATAAATTCCAAATGAAGATGCAATCCTTAAAATTATTAATAGGCACCTCCCAACAAGCAAATCAAACATAAACATGGTCGGACATCGACGCCATGGTTTTGCAACATCAATCATCAATAATAACTAGGCTATATAAATTCAGATGGTGGATCCTTTACCTTTTGCCGTTAAATAGTGCATGTTTTAAGTTGTTCGGACGAATAATGAGGAAGTTAAATAAAGCATTTAACAACTAATATACAACTTCACGTTTTGTTTAACCTCCAGTTAACCTAATGTCACCTAACAGCAAATGCAACTCGTATTGGTGCCCTATAAATTGAATCTGACGCGCTTATATCATCATTTTCTTAAAATTCAGTAAGTGTGTGTCTAATTAAAGATTGTTGTCTTTCACGATGCTTGAACTGCTAACGAATTGTATTAGGCCTTTTTCAATTTATAGATCTATAATTGTAGATAAGGTACTTGTTCAGTATAAAGGTCTTTCCTTATGTCTCCTCCATGGCCATGCTTAATGTACATTTCATGGTCCATTCAAACTAGCTGAGTACTTTATTGATTTTGGAAGAACTGGGCCCTACTATCTTGATTTCAGATAATACATCATCTATCCAACGTACGGAATCAGTTATTCGTATAACAGGCTGTTTGGTGCTAGGTCTCTTACTGGATTGACTACTGGATGCCAAGAGTTAATTAGGGGCAATAACTATGGAAATTATCCTTTTAAAAGACTATCCAACAGAAATTATCAGAGGTGTTCTTTTTTGGGGAGGAGGGGGGGGGGGGCTTTTGAATGATTCCCTGTGGAGGCAGAATTGTTATTATAATGATTCATAAATTTATCAATCGGTATGTATATAAATGAATAAATAATACATGTAGACTTGTTTTTATTGATTATTACATCTTTGATTTAAATTATTTGAAGGGTAGGATTAAATGCGTATGCTGATGAACTTTTAAACTTGACACTGTTTATTCGTATTGATGGTGATTACTGTATACAAGGCAATCTTTGTCCCTGTTTTATATTCGTCCATTCCCCCTCGTTGTCAGCGGCCGAATTTAGGACTGAGAGAATTCTAAATAATTTTTTTAATAACTGTTAATTAGAACGAGTATTTCTTTCTTTCTGTGCGTTGGGGAATTCAAGATGGAGCAAACCCGCTTGCATGTGTAGATCGGCGAAAACAACACTGGCGAATATAACCTTCTCTACATTATCTTCTTGGTGTTTTTTTTTAATTTAATGATCCATGCCTACTGAAAAGTAATGGAATACTTTAATTTTATTTGTTTGACAAACTAGTATACACAGTACCTATGAGTGTAAAATGAAAACATTCATACAAATTTTATTTCATTTTTATCAAAATCACATAATAGAGGATAAAGAGTCGACATAAATAAAAGAGCTCGTTACGAGTATATTTGTTTCTTGATAAATATTTCTTTCCCAATACACTGTATATAAATGTTAATTTTTATAGTGTTGATTCATGTTTTTAAAATGTCAAGAGTGCGTCAAATTTTATGGTTATGATTAATAGCATATTCATTGTTGAGTATGTTAGTTTGGATTAAGTTTATTTTGTTAATCTTCAGATGTTAGTCAGAATGGTATCCTTCCTCGGCTTGTGGACGGCGACCAATCAAAACATTTTAACCGGGAAAACCTGGAAAAAATGAAAAGAAAGGAACTTAGAAGGATGGTCCCATTAAACAACAAGTAGTTTATTTTAATTTGATATATGACATACGCATGTTAAATATACCTGTGTTTTGACTCTCTGTCATTAACGTTGATCCTCCGAATAACCCAGGGTCTGGTGATACAAGAGGTGACGTCAGAACGTCTACGCCATTGTTAATGGCCGGGGTACTGCTGCTCACTGTTGAACCAAACCCGTGCAAGAGAGCAGATGTTATATCATCAATTGCGGCTCTCAAATTGCCTGTCCCAATTCTATTGTTCACGGTAGAACCAGGAAAATTGTCAGTAAATTGTCTGTCTGAAAAGGTTTCTCCAAGCCCGAAATTGTGACTGTTGACACGGTTCTCAGGTGCGAGAGAAGATCCGAGGATACCGGAACTAAGGGAATTTCCAGTGAAACGATTGTTAAAGGTAAATCCCAAAGGTGGTGCCATGTGGCTAGTTTCATGGAATGAGTTTAAAAAACCAGAAGGGGCAATCGGATTGTTTCCAAAACTGCCTGTCTGAGTCAATTCACGGATTTCTGTTCCACCAAAACTAGTGCTGAAAATTTACATAGAGATATAAAATCAGTTTTAAAGCAATTTGATCTGTATTTTTTCTCTGCAGGATTTAACAAGTGCTTTTCAATAATTTTTGCATGCTACATTATCATTTATGATTCAATTTAATTAGAAGAAAGATATATATATATATATATATATATATATATATATATATATATATATATATATATATATATATATATATATATATATATATATATATATATATATATACACACACACAACGGAATATATAGCAAACAATGTTTGTACGAGACGAGAATTCATAAAATTAAATATAACTTTACTTAATTCAGAGCCTTTTTTAAAATTCCTTTTTCCAAAACTTCACTGAACTTAACCCATAATATTTTTTCATCGAAAATGTTATTCACAATTTGCAATAAAAATGTGCGACATACTAAATTGAAAGAAATATATGTATTGCTTTATTAATAAAAATTGAACTCTTACCTTAATCAAAATGTTAATGTTTTTTAAATGAAACATACACCCACCCAGTAAATTCAATTTTCAACATGACGGTATTCATCAAACTATTTCCTATGATCTTACACAAAAGAATATATATGCATATGTTCTTGAATTTTATACATGTTCAATCACATTTCTAGAGAACTTCCAACTAGTGTTCAAGATCGAGTACCTGTGACTCTGTAACACGAAACTTACATACTCTCTCTCTCTCTCTCTCTCTCTCTCTCTCTCTCTCTCTCTCTCTCTCTCTCTCTCTCTCTCTCTCTCTCATTGAATAAATAGAATTCCATAAAAATTGAACTCTCACTTTAATCAAAATGTTAATGTTTTTTTTAAAATGAAACATAGAGTTTTAAAATTCTCTGCTTCATAAATTTATTTTGATTCATTGTATTCACCAAACTATTTACTATAATCTTACACAAAAGGAGCAAACGTTTTATCAAAAAAAATATGCACCTATTTTTTTTTACCTAAAAGATCCACCACCGAAATTGTTTGTATCAGCGAGTGGCATTCTGGCCACTTGAGTAGAAATTCCTTGAGAGTAAGGAAAGAAGCTATCGTAGAAGGACCCAGGCTGGGCAACAGCATACGAGTTGTGGTTTATCCCTGGAGATGAAAAATCAGTAAGAGATCCAACACCTAATGAAAATCCATTAAAGGAAGTTTCTGGAGAGTATCCGAATCCCACATCACTACTGTGGGTTCCGAGTTGTTCTGAAAATTGGCCAGAAATGGTGTTGGTATGCTCTCCTAGCAAAGCATTGCATGAACAAAGAACACACAGCAAGAAAACCCGAGTACCTCCCAAACAACTCATCCTTTATGGTAGAAATCTAACACACTGCGTTTATTCAATTTATACCGAATGTGGTGTGGTTAGGTTATAATCTATCTGTCTATAGATATAGATAGTCGGCTATTTTTTTTAATGTCCCGTGTTCTTTTTTTTATATATATTGTAATCAGCTCTTCTGTAATTAATTAAGAATAAGAGCAGGATAGGTTTTGGTTAATGTGATCAAGAGAACTGGTTTTTGCCGGGGGTTTCTTTGGATAATTTTCTTCTATCAGGAAAAAATAATACAAGTCGTTTGGCTGATGTTTTGGGTGTTTTTGTACTTGCGTTTTCGTGTTAATTAACAAATTTAATGGTTGCGTTATTAATCACTGGTCATAATGAGAATTTAACATCTAAAAACTGAGTATAGCTCGAGCTTGAAAGAGTTTTTATGGTTGGTTTTTTTTTTTTTTTTTTTTTTTTGGTTGTTTTGTTTTTTTATTTGTATTTTGGCATTTAAGATTATTGGATTTCAAAATGTTAATCTGTTATAAGTTGTATAGTGCACCTATCTAGAGTGGTATTTTAGGCAGTCCATACATACCCCCTTCATCCCCCACACCCTAAAAAGTTCAGACCTTTAGATTTTTTTATTATGATTACCAAAAATAAGCCTTGGACTCAACACTGCTACCCGCTACAAACAAAAAATCCTTCAAAGGGATTCCTGGATATTCGCATGACTAGAAGCTAATTTACTTGTTTGTAATTATTGCTTGAACGTACAATTGGCAAAGAAATATTTTAAAGTACTTGAATTCAATTGTTATTATTTCCTGAATGTAAATTATGGGTGCGTTTTAATATGAATAAAATTATTGAAAAATGTATTTTGTTTTAGCTATCCAAAATCTAAAAGATTATACAAACGAGCTTTACTTTACACGATTATGAATGTGTGCTTATAAAAACTTTATTGTTAATTACATATATGGCCTTTCGATCGCCTACAAAATCTGTCTGCCATTAAGGTGGTATAGGACACCTGTAGATATAAATGTGGATAAAAGTATATTAAATAATCAAAATACTTTCATCGATTTAGAATTTTAAAATTTTACAGTCCATGACCAATTTTTTTTTTAATTATTTCGATACTCAAGGGAAGTACGTCATAACATGGAGGTGTCCCATACCACCTTAATTGTAGGGAAGGTTCCTCAACTCTTGCCCTATTCCATTGCAATTATATAAAAGAACAAATTCTCAACCAAAGAAAACTAAGATTTAAAATACTTAGTTATCACCTACATGTAAATAGGTCTTTTTCATTCTGTCATAACATTATTGAAAATTTTCCTGTTGCAATGAAGGTACATTTATAAGAAACAATATTAGTTCATTAAAATGCCCATTTAATATTTTCTATTCGTTACAATTAATGATGGTTATGTTTCGTCAGATTTAAAGGTAAATTGTGTTGGTCGAGGAAGTATGATTTGTATATTAAATTATTAAAAGTCATGTTTGACATTTATGATAATAATCAATTTGGAAAATAAAGAAATGCATAGCAATACTGTTAACGAGTTGTTTTGTGATTATTTGTATTACATGATATATACATTCTACTATGTTTTTCCATAAAGTTTTGTGATCTTTAAATGCGTCCAAATGCAACAACCTAATAAATTTACATGTAATTTACATAAGTACATGTAGTTCCAAAACATTGATTTCTATGTTATCGGTTTAAAAATATATTTCAAACATGTTGTCAAAACACCATTTTTTACAATTATTCAATAAGAAAGTTCATTTTGTTGTCAAAAGCAAAATTTCAAGAGTTATTTTTCATGGATTATATTGTCATGCTCATCTCAACAGTGTATGTGGTAACCAGTTTAAAATGGTTTTTATAAAACAGTTGTTCTTCCTGGTACTAATTTACTCTCTCCGTGATCTGCAATTTGCGTCGATTTATTTCATAGATAATTGATTTCATCGGTGAGCGAATGTAAATATAAGCATCAAATGATAAATCACTGCTGTCAATTGAGCAGAAAAATTATCATAAAGCGCTAACGCGCGTTCTTCAATCTTTCTGCTCACCTGACGGCAGTTATTGACACGACGACATCAAAAATAAATCATTCAATGCTCTACTGGTTATATATGACGAATAATGAACTCTTTGGCAAAAACAATTAATGCCTTAATGGGATTTTCTATTTATTTGTCATTTAATTTAAGAAATGCTTCATTGTACTCAAAGTTGTTGCATAAAAAGCCATGCAGCTCCTTGTATACTAAGTAATCGGACAATTGATTTTAACTCGTACATGTAGTCTAATGAGGAGGATAGCATAATTAATCCGTAAGATTTTATTCTTAAACATTTAACTGTGAGCTCAAAACACAAGTGAGCTTTTCTGATCAAATTTTGTCTGTCGTCCGTCTGTCAGTCTGTCCGTAAATTTTTCACATTTTTAACATCACAACCACTTGGTCAATTTCAAATTCAAAAACGAATTGGCACAAAGCATCCCTTGGCAAAGGGGATTCAAAATTAAGGACCAAGCCTTATGAGAAATTTTCAAAAATCTTCTTCTCAAGAACTATTTTTGGTCAGGAAAGCTAAAAACTGGTGTGGAAGCATTTTCAGGTAGTGTAGATTAAAAATTGTGAAAATCGGGGCTAGGGTGGGGCCACGATGGCGGGGGGGGGGGGTCGAATTCTTTCATAGGAATTTACCACAGTATATCTTTAAAAATCTTCTTCTCAAAAAAACAATCAGCCAGGAAAGCTGTAACTTGTGCGGAGAAGCATCCTAATGCATGGTAGATTCAAGTCACCCGGGGTAGGGTGGGGCCACAACCGGGGGGCACTTTTTTTACATTAGAATATTTAGAGATAAATCTTCGTATAAAAACAATTTCCCTAAAAAAGCTGTAACTGTAGAGAAAGCAACATCAGGAAATGTAGATCTAAATTTGTCAAAATCAAAATCTTGGGGAGTTGGGTGGGTTGAGGATCTAATTTAAAAAGGAAAACATTTTAACTGTTCACAAAAACTTAAATGTTATAATATATGGTTTTACTTATATGCAAGCATTTTGCCATATTGCTGATTCTTTTAAATTGTTTAGACTTTGGCCCTTGGATTATTCTTGGGCCTCACAACGGGTTCAGAGTTTGATGTTGGTTTATATCCCATCTATAAACAATTATTTAGGATCTTTTTGAGAACTGCAATGCTGAACATGTGATATGACTACAAAATCAACCTGATAGAAAAAGGGCTTGGTTATAAACACAAGATTATCCAGGAGGAAATGGAGTTTTCTTTATACAGGATAAACATGTTTTATTCTACATTGTCCTGATATTTTGTATTATGTATATGCTTGGAAAATATGAACAATATCTCTATAAAAGCACCTCATTGTGATATTTTATAACAACTTTCACGTACATGAATCTTGGAGACATAAAACATGTTTACTTTAAAATTTATTTCAGTGGAAATCATATAAATATCAATAAATAAATCTGTGAGTCCTGTGTAAACTTGTTGATTATTTAGTAGACGTTCTTCTTTCCTGAAAAGAGGATAGGAACAATTAAGATTTATCACGACAAATCAAAAAAGACAAATTTTGGCAGTTGATAGGGCTTATACAGAAAACAACGTCGTAAAACTTTTTAAATTTTGGTTTTTTTTTACCATAAATAAGTTACATGAAGTACCTTTGTAGTTTGGTCTGTAACTGGGGTAACCACGGAATCCCCCTCGGATACCGCTAGCATAGATAGAACCGCCACGTGGCCCCACGGCTCCTCCTCTAAATCCGGAATATCCATAGTTAGGTCCATATCCGCCATATCTAGCATATCCTCCAATTCCACCGCCGTATCCTCCGCCAAGCCCTCTACCATATCCTCCGTATCCGCCGCCATATCCGGGAGTGTATCCACCGCCATATCCTCCAATGTTACCTCCCATTGGATATCCAGCACTTCCGTATCCATATCTTACACCGCCAATTCCTCCACGGCCGGAGTAAGGGTTGTAGTACGCACCGCCGATTGCTCCTCTTCCGTATCCGGGACTTCCGTATCCGTATCCTCCGATGACCCCACTTCCGCCGTAAGGTCCCTGGATTCCGATGTATCCTCCTCTGTAGTAGTCATCATCGTCCCAATCGTTGTAGCCGCCCCATCCGCCGCCGTAATACCCAGGGGTCGCTACTGCTACACCCAACAAGCAGCAAAGGAATATGATGGAGGAAGACATTGTGTTCTGCAGTTCTGAAAGATAATTAACCTCGTTGTTATCATGCATATTATAAGTGATTCTTTCCAGTCGAGGTATTAAAATCTACCATCAGATGTATACTAAATTTGTCACACTTATTTGTTCTTACTTATCTCTATTTATTTATCTTTTTTGGTATTTATTCATATTTATATCTATTTGATTCAAATATTCATATCTATTCATCATTTAGTTAATCTATTTATATATTTACATGTATTTATTTATTTATTTATTTGTAACACTATTTCTTTATAATTACTTTTTTAATCAAAGGAATGAAATGTATAACGGCAAATGTTTATCTGGTTATTAACATCGTGTTAATTGTCTTCACGAAGTGTTAATGGCCAAAACCCTGACCAATATATGCTCGGAAATACCGAATGCACAATCATAATCCATTACCAGCGACTAAAAAACGACAATTATTGCATGTCGGAATGTTAATTACACGGCCACAATTAATGCACGACACTGTCCGAACATGACCTTCTTTGTTGTGGTACATGTTTGCCATTGTTTGTACTTATCTAGTATCAAAGATACTAATTTATGATTACGGAAGATATTGAAATAAGATTTTTACCTAATACTGGTTTGATGATTTGTTTTTTTTTTTCTATTTTGACAAGTATGCAAGTTATAAACTGCGTATACATCTTCTATACGGTAATTCCATAGCCGATTTATAATTTATGAATGACTTTTTAAAGAAATATAATATTTCTTAGAATAAAAAAGAAACAAACTCTATCAGTGTATAAACATCAAAAAGTAAAACAAGGTTTTTTCCCTCAAAAGTCGATCGTATTTTTGTTCAATGGAATTATCACCATTAATATATACTGGAATAATTAAATACGGTCTTATCGAAAATATATTTATACTAGAGTTGGTTTCCTATAGAACTGAGTTGTTGGTACGTACCTTTCTTTCCAAGTTCTTTGGCCGTCTGCATAAAGTCCCGGTTTTGGCGCGCTTATATAGAGGGGGTCCGCTTTCGTTCCTTCCCGCGGTAACTTCTGATTGATGGGTAGGTCGTTAGTCTAATGATACAATACACCTGTTTTCTCGGATAAGATGGCGGGTCTCTTTTGACGGGCTCTAAAGTTTTTGACAGTTATATGACCTGCGCCATTATTATCAACAACTCGTAGTACTTAGAGCATAGTGGCCATGTCAGCTGACCGCTAGATTTATGTTGTTACATTATACGATAATTGTTTTTAGAAAGAGTAATGTTTTCTTAATTATTATCTAAATTGTGAAAAATGTAATATCTCTTCTTATAGACGGTACATCTAGAGAACATGCGCAATAATGCATTTTTTATATAATCTAATTAGCTTATCTTGTGTTCTCCACATTTTGTACATGGTATGGGTCATCATTTGGAGAAGGAACAGTGAAAAGAAACGATATGTAAATAAATCATAAGGACGAGGTATACTCGAGAATTGCCGGATTATCAATTTAAAAAAAAGGTTCTAACTACATAATACTAGCCAGCTAGTGATAGGCTGTGCTATACCAATAACATGCAAAGGTAGGCCTATGAAAACAACATCGTCCTTTTTGAACGTGAATCTACGGCATTCAGTTATCCCGTGAGTTTAACGAAGCAGCGTCCAACATTGAAAGCGATTTTTTTTCTAATTTGATAGACAATTATTAAGTTTTTTATGTTTTGAAAGCATTCTAATTTTTTTTTTAATTTTGTTTAATGCATGTACATACGTTTGTGTTACTCAATGCTTGGTGTGTTGTTGTTTTTTGGTTGTTGTTGTTGGTTGGGTTTTTTGTGTTGTTTTTTTAAATGAAAATAAACACGAAAGCCTAAACACGAAGCTTTGTTTACTCATGTTTGCATTTTAGCCGAAAGAAAAAAACTTGTTGGATCATTCAAGGGCAAGACATACATGTAAAGCACACCAATGACAACCTAACGTCATAGCAACAAAATTACAAATCAAACAATCCGGTCAGTCCTGCATCTAGGACGGGGACCAGGCCACGATTTTAATAGCAATGAACTTTAAGAGAACACTGTTGTTCGTAAAATATAAATGGTGATTGAATGCACACTTAAAAAATTGCTGAAGAGTTACGGGGGGGGGGGGGGGGAGGGGGTTATCATCAATATTTCTAATGAACATTGTTTTGTTGAAAGGTTCACTTGATGGATCAATATTTGTTACTTATCAATCAATTTGCCGTAGGATATCTATTATTGATATATATAGTTATTTATCTAGATCATAGCAAATACACTCATGACATATTATAGATAATATAATTAACGCTCATGTAAAATCAGTCAAAAGTCGAACAAACAATACTAAGTTAACGACACTAATAACACTTATTTGCTTTGTATTATAACATTAAAGAGCATTTTGTAATCTTTTTATTCAGTTTAGTACAAAGAAATACTGTCAATAATTATTGATGATCTGGGTCAACATTTCTTATATTTATCCCCCTGCTTACAGGAAATATTTCATGTCTCAGGAAATTAATTACCAATTACCATCCTCTCTCTCTCTCTCTCTCTCTCTCTCTCTCTCTCTCTCTCTCTCTCTCTCTCTCTCTCTCCAAAGGTCGAGAGGTCCTAACTGTTCTGACCCCCCCCCCCCTTCAATTACTTTCAGGAATTTGCTACATTTCTGTTATTATCATTCTAAATTCGAGGGAGGGGGTGTGTCTCCAGTAAAATAGAGTTCCTTTTTATCTCTTTCGAAACTCTGTCGAGTCGACATTATAACTAATCAGTATGGCACCCTGGATCTTCCTTACGAAAGCATCAAATCTTAAAACAAGAGGATCAAGTTTAACTAACTTTACATGTATGTGCGTATTTCCGGGTAACAAGAGGACTCCATGGGAAAGACCCGCCGTCGGCGTGGGATTGTGGCCTTTCTACACACAGCCATCATGTCGAGATGTCATGACCATTCATCCCGGACTTTGTGTCCTTCTGTGATGAATTTTCAGGAAAGCAATGAATATACATCACTTATGCATAAATTTCCCCGTACAGTGCGTTTCCTTACCATAGTAACCAATAGCCATTCTATGCGTATCCTCAATTTGAGGTTCTGTGGTCGTAGTTTGATATGGATTACATAAATCTATATTATATTTAGAATTTTATGATTTATTCAAATAGATTCTAATCTGACGACCGACATCAAAATCCCATATTCAAAACAAGATGTTGTTGACTCATTTGGTCAGTGACGTCTCACAACTGTAACTTTACCAAATAAATCTTCTTATATTTTCAGTAAAACAGTTTAGATATTGCATCAACATGAGCTATGCAATTTCCCAATCTTAAATATGGTATTGGTAGTACCAGTTACAAGAATTATCACACGACAAAACAAAACAGATACATGTACATGGAAGGTGTAAAGTTTGTTTTCTCGGTTTCTTATTTTTAGCCTTTTTACTCAACTATTGCGTTATCAAACAATATGCAATTAAATAAATAACTTAATGAATTTAAAAATGACAGAACACATATAAAAACAAAATCACATTTATTTCAAAGAATGCAGAGTTTTCTGGTTATCACAAATCCTAAAGAATCAAAAGGTGCCAGGGTTGGATAAAACTTGACATTACACAGACAGTCTGTAAATTATTCTGATTTTACGGAATATTCGCCATACATGTATGTTAATATGGTATATCAGATAGTCATCAATACAACCTCTTACATGCATTACATTCTAAAATCTGGCATAAATGTAAAATTATTGTTTCAATAGCCTTATTACCATTATTGTTATGCACCTTTAATAGCAAAGGTTTTTATCTCTTATAATTTCAGAATTCAATACATGCAGATATATGTAATTATTAAAAGAATCAAGATTACACTATTTTCTCCAAGTTGCATTGCATTCATGTTGGACAGAAAATAATGGAAATAAGAATAAAATAATTGTCAATTAAACCATTGGGTTCTCTTAAAATAATTTCTAAATTATATGTGTAGTTATACGAGAAGTGAGTCAATCTAATCTAAGTCAAGACCTAGATGTCCCTCTCTATTTGCTCAAATGGTCTAAGAATGAAATCATTACAAAATGAACTGGTTACAGAAACACTGATGAAAGACCTACATAACAACACAAGTAAGAAATTCAGAATAATGTGTCTTGTCCAATAATTTTCCAAAATTATTTATTTGATCTTTGTTCATTAAAATGAATATTTCTAAAAGATTGATTAGAAAGACACATTATTTACTGCATTTATATTCATCATCTCTTCACACCAACACGTCACAATAAAATTTCACAACTTACATTTTACCAAATTTCCATTCAAAACTCACTTTGTCTCTATTCTACATGATTTCTATAATTATATTAATCATACACAATCTCTCTCTCTCTCTCTCTCTCTCTCTCTCTCTCTCTCTCTCTCTCTCTCTCTCTCTCTGAAAGTTTTCTTCAGTCTTTCAATAGTTCAAAGAGTCTTTATCACACATACATGTACTACATTGTTGTATAAGACATGAAAGTCATCAGATAAGACATCACTACTGATTGGTTAACACTTATAGAAGGCGGCCTCTGATTGGTCATCCAACACTTCATTGACAGCAATGCTGTTTGTAATGAAGGTCTTCATTAGTTCAGTTTCTGCTCTTCTACTACTGTTAGTGAATCAGGCAATGTTGTTACTTGAGGACTGAAAAACAAAAGTAAAATCCAATTTAATTTGTATTTAAATATTAATTCTAATTGTATTGGTTGTTGCCATATTGAAGTTCTCCAATACACTGCAAAAGTCTTTAAAGATAAACAGAACAGATATACATTTCCAACTTGCACTAGATGAACAAAAATGCTCAAATGTACAGTATAACCGAGATTTAAAGGTCAGAATTAACTTAAGAGTAATACATTAATCATCATTAATAAATCTACATGGTTATAAAACAATTCATCACTTTCCTAATGAAATTATTCTGCATCTGATCATTCAGAAATAAATGATGCTATCAAAAACCTTAATTGAAAGTATAAGAAGATTCATGACATTTGGGAAACTTGAGTTAAAGAAATGAATAACTTATAGATTATAGATAACTCATTGACTCTTCTTGAAGAGGGATAATAGTGTTATTTCAAATAACTGTTTATAAATATAAAAATAAAGTCCACAAATGATAGTTTACCTAGCATGTCTGTAGACTTTTATTGCCCAGGATTTGTGTATAAACGCATGTGGTTTTCAATGATCTGAAACATCTCATTCGGTTGAGGTATTCTCCCCGTTTCTAATTTTGACCACACAGGAACATCTACAAGAAAATTTTTACATTTAAACTGAGCAAACATAGGAACAGCTTTAAATTACATGTACTATTTAATATTCATCATTGATATATATCATTATATAATTACGAATACCAGTATAATATAGAAATGTACAACTGTTTGGAGTCATTACCATTAAAAGTGACCTCAAAGGCACCAGTTGAAATCATTTGCCCTTCAATGGCATTACTGATGAAAAACACCATGAGACATGCATAAATCTGCAAAGAAGAATTAGATAAATTTTAATAGGTACAGTACAAAGTTGTCCTTCAAATGAAATGAAGTTGCCAATATCTACCATAATTTTGATTTTAGTCATTTTAAGGAATCAAAAAGTCTCTAATAGCACACAAAACAGGATATAATTCAGTATATTGTATTTTTTGCAATGTGAAAGTGATTGCGGAAAAAAAAAACCAAAATATTTATCATCAGAAAATTAACATATACAGCCTACTCCGGATATATTGAAATTCAGGGGACCATGCAAATTATTTCAATATATCCGTATTTCAATATAAGCGAAATTGACTGACGTGAAGCCGCCATTTTGGAAAGTTCAATCCCGATGTAAGCATAGAAAACCAAACCCGAACAAATTATTAGATCATCATTTATTTATTACAATAAACGGATTACATGGAACATTAGTCCTTGGAAGTTTGATTAAAATTATATCCGAAAGTTTTGTAAGTTTCGTTTTGTTACTATATTAAACCTCATCATAATCTCGGATCGTATTCTTTTACGTTTTAGAAAAACGTTAGAGAAAAATCACCACACTCAAACGCTTCAAATGTTGCTGAACGCTGCTTGTATATCATCGTAAGTGTACACGCGATAATCTCAAAAACCTTACTAGCTATTTCGAATTGAGGCTTTGTTCTTTCATCAATAGACATAACTAGTTTGTATTGAGCGTCCGGATATAAGGTATTTCTTTTCCGTGGGGTATCCATATTACGTCTAGCCTCAATACATCCGTATTCGTAAAAACAAAAAAATTAAACAGTAAATAAATTTTACTTTTTAATAAAAGTATAAAAACACATATGAAGAGAAACTTATCAATTCACACCTTTGTATATCAACCGGTCAGTCTGGCATAATTACTGTCACCAACCGTGACGACAGCCGCCAGGGAGAACTTCAATATAACCGTTATAAAAACAACTAATTATCACCTTTGGGGACCGATCAGTGGCTTCAATATAAGCGATATTTCAAAATAACCGATTTCATTATATCCGTGAAATCAATGCAAAGAATATGAGAGGTAAAATCTGGGGATTTATTTTTATTTCAAAATAAGCGGAATTTCAAAATAAGCGAGTTCAATATAAGTGGAGTAAGCTGTATATATAAATTCCAAAGATTTAACACTCTTGTTGTAAATTTTGATATGAATGTAATATTTATTAAGTACCTTATTTTCTGTGGCCCAATTGAATAAACTGGGTGTCTCCATATTTAAATGAGGAAATGGGTTTTGACCACTGACGATCATAACAATGACAAAAAGTTTAAAGATGCTAAGGAATTGAGCAACAGCAGCGCGACCCGAGGGTGGGGGATAATTGTCACCCTGGATGTCAAGCGCTGGGAATCGCTCGTGGAGAAGCTGGGCATATTGGTCAAAGACCTTCCTGTACCCTCAGGAGAAGCTGTAAAGAAAAAATTTTAAAACATTTATATTCAATCTTTCTCATTATGTGGTTGCATGGATCTATTGAGTATTATCCATTCTTTCTACATACATTGTAATTAGATCTTATTCATATAGTCACTGACAAAGCCAAGTCAGTATGAGGTATGAATGGGGGGGGGGGGGGGGGTTGTGACAGACCTTCAATATATGGGAAGCAGGGATGGGGTCAATTACAATGGAAAGTAATTAATTAAATTACAATTACTTCCTAAAATTCTTCAATTAAATTACCATTACCATTACTAGAGTTTTCAAATGTAATTAATTAAATTACAATTACTTTGCAAATGTAATTAATTAAATTACAAATTACATTTTGAAATTCATAAAAATTTAATAAAACTATGATTTATCTACAATACATAAACATTTAAGGAGGTATGTCTAAAATGTGAATAAAATTTTGTCATAATCAAAATACTTTCACTGTTTGAGAATTTGCTTACTACTTTGATAAAAAAAAAACAATTTTTAGAAAGAAAAAATATAAATTTGGTTTTATTGTTTAGTTCAAAACGCAGGTACCGGTAGTCACAATATGGAGGTGTCTCATACCACCTTAATATTCAATAAACATTTAAAAGTCATATCCCCTAACCTACACCTATCATGTCAACTCAAGTATTTCCTGCATGCAAAACTATTAAATGAAAACTTTCTCTTTTGCATTTTTATAGACTATTTTGTTTTCTTTATAAATACAATGCCAAAGTACAGGTTAATCTCACGCAGAGGGCATACTATAATTGTTATCAAAACACAATTCACACCTATTGTTCTCTACCTAATTATCAAATGTTTGCAAGCAGGGAACACACCCTGTGGACATGTTTGGCATCTTAAACTTAAAACCCATTTGAAGCCATGCAATTTAGCTCTATGTATTTTAGGCTGCATGACTTGATAGTTTATATAACACTGATTTTGTTAGTAAATTAAACAGTGATGTTTCAATCTAACTCGATGATAATTGACACACTAATTTTTCTAATAAGAAGGAAAATAAGTATTTTTTTAAGAAAAAAGAGATCAAACAAATCATCAAATACATGTACTTAATTAAATTTGGGAAACTGTTAATTAAATATTGAATCACTGAAAAAATTAATTTGGAAAAATATTTAGTATGATATATATAATAATAGTTTAACTACTCTTCCTAACTTGACCGTGTACCATTGATAGTGTGGGGAACAATGGGTAGTGGACAGCTTCATATTTATATGAACATCAGTGTGTAATTGAAAGTAATTGAAAAGTAATTGGAATTACATGCCTTTTTTGAAAGTAATTAATTAAATTACCATTACATGTAATTGAAAATTTGGCCAATTACACATTACTTTCAATTACATCAAAATTTGTAATTAATTACACTCAATTACCATTACAAATTACCATTACCCCATCCCTGATGGGAAGTTAGCCGTTATTTCTGTGCAACTGTGACGTGTAATAGGTATAATACTGCCAGGCTTTTACTAGCATTGATAAAATCTCAATATCTTATAATATAGTTTAGATAAAGTAATTATAATATACTGAAGAAAGACTCAAAGAAAGAGAGATAAATATTTTATGAAAACAGATTTCTTTGGTGCTTCATATGGGCTACAGATGTATTTGTAGCAATCACTGCAGAAAATAATTGCATTAACTGCTAGCAGATTATGGTTCTGCAATGCTCACTACTTCAACATAAAAAATACTGCTGTCATAAAAGGTAAATTCTTAAAATTACAGATCAATCAACAAACAGTGAAATTTTAAAGTTAATTCATGTTAAGTTAGTTGAAAGTATGTGTTATGTGGAATTCACCTTTTGAACAAAAATCAATATTTTGGCTTTTTTGTTGTACAAAGGTCAAAAACAGTAACATCTGCCTACATTTACTGTATGTGAAGAGTAGGTATAAAACTCGTAAAGAGTAGAATAACAGCAGTACCTTATCTTATCATTAATAAAACAAGATGGGAGTTTTTATTTTCACTTCTTCCTATACACTATATTGGCTTTCTAATGTCTAACTATACACTGTAGAAGTTTCGTGAACATTACTATCCTTACCAAAACATAAATTTGAGGGTCGGTCCAGCGAATTTGGACAGTTTAGGTGCCTTGATGTCCTTTTCTATGTTAGTTTGTTCAGTATGACTTAAATCTCTCCATGTTAAGAATATAAGCGCCGAAAACACGAATACCATGGCTAGTTGACCCATTCTGTCAGCCATTACTGGCCGGAAGTGTGACGCGGGAAGGCATAATTACCCAAAAGGCATGGAAAACTGAAACGATAATGAAGATAGATAAAAAAAAATTCACAGATAATAGGTTTTTTTTAAATAAACAAAAAAAACACATAATAACTGAGATATAAAAAATTGTAGGTGTAAACACATAAAAAAATACATAGAATATTTTCATATAATACCTGACGTTATCTATGAAAATAAGTATATATTGAGTCAATACTTCAATTAAATTTCATCTCACTGAATTTATTATAATTAGGACAAACGTTTAGAAATATACATTTTTTTCAATTGATATAAAATCTAAATGAAATACTAATAAAGAGAAAAATGGAGGAGTATAAAACAATTTCTTGAATGGGGTTTTTACACAAATTTCGATCCGATATGTTAAAATTTTGCCATGTGTGGGCACGCATGAAGATTAATGAAAATGATGATCTCTGGGAAAATTTGATTTAATTATGTCCATTTTCAAAAAAACAACTTGTTGCAGACAAAGAAAATAAATTTCTAAAATTTCAATTGTATTTGTATGTTACGTAGCACATCTAAAATTGATTCATTTAAAATCAGCTTCAATCAGCAATTCCAGTACTTTCATTTTTAATTACTTTCTTCAGTCTACAAGAGCTTGCATAAAGAGGTTGTATAAATGGTCATGAACGAATTTAGACCATAAAAAACTCACCGAAACAAAGAGGTCGGTGTAACAGATAATAAGGGGAAAAAAATTCTTAAATGTTCAAGCAATTAAATTAACACAGGGGTTTTTCCCTTCTAAATAGAATTTATGACAAAAAATCTTATATTAGTTTAACGGCAGATCTGATGTGTAATTTGTTGATAACCCAGCCTCCTATATTAATTGGAAAAATAAATTAAAGTAAAAAGTAAGTACCTAGGAGATCAGTCGCACCCATGCATGGCCTTTCGCAGATATCACTGACTAATACCTGCGGGAATTGCTCTAGATGTCCAGCTTGGTCTGTTGAAAAAATTTACGTTCTTTGCTTGAAGCTTGAAAATCTTTTGAAATTTCAGTTATTTTGCATAAACTTCAAGTTAAAAAGTATCGATTTTTGGAAATGTCTTTTCCTTTCTCAACACAAAAGCCATCTTGTAGTTCATTCTCATTGTTCTGAAACACCCGCTTCTATATTCATTAATTAGTATACTTCAGTTTTTACTCCATAAATTCATTGAGTTTTCTCTACTTCTATTTACCAAATGTAAAGACAGCTTCTATTTTTTTTTATTTTTTTTTTTTGTGGTTTTTTTCTTTTGTTGTTGTTGTTGGTTTTTTTTAATACAAATAGATGTACATATACATAAGGCCGAATGAACAATCTTCAGTTTAATTTTTTTTTTACCATGCTTCAACACATGTACACATTTTGTAAATGAATGCAAGGTTTGTTTGCACGTATTAAATGTATTTTTTTTGTCCAACATACTGATGTACAATGACATTAATAAAGTTAATCTCTCTTACTTTTTGCGATTTATGTTTTAATTTGTTAAAACAGATGTAAATATAAACAATAAAATGCTTTCTTTGGTAGATTCATGCCATGCGGATTATGAAAGTAGCGATCATTGCAGGAAAATTACTCAACCCGCAAACGCGGGTTATGTATTTTTTCTGCATTGTGGCCACCTTCATAACCGCATGAAACTAATAATACAACGCATAATCATATCTACAACGAAAAAATGCAGTTGTAAGCGTTCATTTAACTTGATAACTTAATATATCCTAGTTAACGTTAACTCCAGTTGTGGCCAGACAGCTGCACTAATAACACTCAATATGTGAAAGTTGTAATTGGGTTTCAATAATTCCCCATTTTGCTCTCTATGACACCTATATATAATCTTATATCCGACATAGAAATACTCACTCTTAGTCCATAGGCACCTGAACGACATTTTGAGATTTTCTTAAAATAATAAAACAGTCCCCATACTAAATAATACATATAGAGGGTTTATACTTTTTAATATATAAAATATACATCTGGTGCTTGTCTTAGTCTTCTTTGATCGAAAGTAATGATCTGCAATGTCGTTTAAATTTCTGATGAATTAGTTAATGTTGACAACTTTTCCACGGGCACACAGTGGAATCCCCTGATGGTTCACTTTTATAAATCAGGCACGTAGCATCGTTTTTGAAATGGGGGGGGGGGGGGGCAGACCCATCCAAAAAATCTTGACAATCAAAAAAAAAAAGTTTCCAAAATCTTCAAAATCCTAATCCGTGGGGGGGGGGGAGGGGGGGGTATACTTTACTTCCAAAAAAAAAAAATCATCCCTACCAAATTTTTTCCCCCTGCAAATCATGAAATTCCTAATCCGTGGGGGGGGGGGGGGGGGGGGGGAGGTAACTTCAATTTGACACCTTTAATGGTGTGAAACCATTTCCTTAACTTCATCTCAATTTTTTACTTACTTCCAAAAAAGTGGGGGGGCCAACTCCATTATAATTCATTTTTTTTATATGTAAATTTTAAAAAAATTGTTGCTGCGAGAAAAAGTGGGCCCCCCCCCCCCCCTGATGCTACGTGCCTGTAAATGAAAGCAGTCGTATGTGATTTAAACTTTAGTCTACCCAAACAAAGTCTACAAAAGGTGTCAACATGGGTTTTAGATCTATATGGTTTCTCGACGCACCGGAAGTGTGTATTTGCTTGTACGACCGCTTGTCAAAGAGTGCTTTTGGTTGAGAATTTTTTTCATTATCAAACAACAATTATTTCAGTATCTTGACATGTATATACAAACATCATATACCAATATTTATAGCTGTTACAGGTATATCGCTTTCATAAACTGGTCTGAAAAGTAAATGGTCGTGTTTTGAATTAACTTTAAGCCTCTGTCGGTCTCGAAACATCCAGTAATTTTTCATCATCATCGGGGGATTCCGCGCGAGCTGGCAGCCTCTGGGTCCAGAGTGTGAAACCATGTCTCTGGAAAACCGTATCATTCACGCTGTTCTGGACAAACACGAGGGATTTCTCCGGCGCCATCTTGTTCTCTCGCCGGACGTCGTCGACAAGCTCCGACAAAGGTTCGTCATTACGAACAGCACCACAGAGAGGCTAAACAAGGTACATTAACAAAGGGTTTAATTAAAATTTAATCAAGAACATGTACTACAGAATTAAAATGTTCATTAATTTAAATCAAAATTTGAATATATAACTGTATAATGAACCAAAGTTTTGTAAGGAAATATACTTCATGACCATTGGCGATTTAAGGTGTAATGCGTGCTAACAAAAATATTCCTAAATCAATGATTTCCAATTATCGTTTTTCATAAAGTTATTGCGGGGTTGGGCAACGATTTGTCCCAATGCTCGATAAATATTGGCATTGATAATCTATCTTAGCATGCAAAAAGGCCAGCTATCAGTGATAATGAGAAGATATTTCGTGATTGTCCCCAATAGGTTTCCTCAGATGTCCAAGTCACTCTTGTAATTGACATTCTTCGTCGCCGTGGAATTCGAACTTTGGCCAAGTTTCTGCACATTCTCAAAGATTCATTAGATGGTTGGATTGCAGACAAGATATTGTGTACCGACCTTCGGATACTCAGTAAATACATTCTCACAGACGAGAGGACACTTAGTGATTACATCATCAGAGTATGCGGCCCCCCTACTCCCGAACCAATCTTACAACCAGTTAAGAAACCGGTCATAAAAGAAGAAACCAAACCAAAACGACCAAAAACACCCCCTGAACCACAAAGAAACAAAAAAGAGTACGGCCTGTTTCATACACTCCCTCAACCTACGAAAATAGCGGAGGTTCCGGGACAGGTTCAGAATCTTCACCGCGTGTTTGAGGAGAGGCGGCTACAGATTGGGAGTACACTGTCCATCCTCAAACAGGAAGAGCAGGCGATCAAGGACATCTTGGAGAAGAACGTCAACGAACAGCGCCATCTGAACAAAAACCAACAGGCCATCTACGACATCAGCAGACGACTCCAGTCCATCCACCACGAGGCGGGACAGCTCCTGAAATCGGCGCCCTCTGGCGTCATGGTGCGCAATAGGCTGGACTATTTGCACGGAGTTCCGTGGAATTCTGTCAAAGTCAATGAACACAACATTGAATGGCGAACGAACGAAAGAGATTGATGATTAAGAAAGCCTTGAATATACATGTATTTATGATGTAGTCGTGTACAGCAGTTGTTCCTCCGATCAACACATATATATGCATTGTATCCAATTTATTAATATATTTTCATTGCATGTACATGCATCACATTTTAAATATCATATATAAAGTTTTTAAAAAATTCATCGCAAATACTTATGTAAGATTTTATGTTCATCGTGTTAATTATACAATTTATCAAGGTACATTTAAAAGAAGAAAGATTAATTTTTTAAAGGGTTGTGCTAGATACAACTTAGTACTTAGTGTCACATTCTACAAAATGTTTTCAATCATGCATTTCTTTTCAAAAATATTATAACAAATAAATTGTAATAGAAAAAAGTTGTTCAACATATTCCTGATGCTGAAATCATTAAAACAGTTTTAATTTCAGATGTACATGTAGACGCTGCATGCGTGCCGATCGTGGATCTGCTTTTAAAAGCCTACAAAAAATGAACCCTAACCAACAGGGCTATACATGGAATAAATAATGGAGTAAACTCCATAAAAGCGGCTTTCTGAAGCAAGCGTTAATGCAGATAAATGACAGAGTCCAATAGCTCCTTCAACGATCTCTGTAAATCGCCATAATTCACTGACAATTCTCTCAGACTGTGATGAATGTGTTGTAACATTTTAAAACACTCGCCAGGAAAGGCATCGGGTGTTAATAGATTCGTGAAGAATAATTCGTTTGCTTTTTCTATATTTCGCTTTGCATTATGCCCGTTACACAGTCCCATTTCGCACTTCAAGTTGTAGGAGCAGGGGGGTTTCTGTGTGTTGCTCTCGATAGAGTACGCATCACAGGAGGGTTCTATATTATCTACGTCATCTAAGTCAATCATCTTTATTGTACTGTTTACCATCAAGAAATGTTCCATTTTAAAGTCTCTCACTCTCAGTGACCCGAGAGGGGAGGTGGCTAAATATTGAAAAAATGAAACGAGATGAAGAGACTGGCGAACTTTATTCTCCGTCGAAAGGCTTTTTAATTTTCCCACTGAGAGAATGGTGCCCCTCTCGTAGACCGCGATCACGCCATGTTCTGACAAGTCCGTACTGTCGGATTCCTCGCTACGAGCACAGAATCCTAACAGTCGTAAGAAACCTTCGTGTTTAAGCTGGTGTAGCATTAGAATTTCCTTCATTAGTTTCATCGTTGGAAACACAAAACACTTCGAGCGTTTTACTACATCAGAGGAATCACTACCGAGTAACCCATTCAAACACTCCCGAGCCTCTTTCTGGTGTCGCGTCACCATTTTAACCACCACTTCCTCGCCTTTGTAAAGTCCAAGAAACGCTTGTTTCGTAACTCCATGTCCAATCTTTTCCAACAGTTTGATTTGTTTGATATTTTGACAGTTAAATTTAATGTTGTTTTGGCACTTAGATTCATATTCCTTACAATAATATGTGGTTGAATTATTTACAAGAAAGTCAACAGAACCAGCTCTTTCAAAGTTTGAAAAATTTGCTTTCAAAGTGGGAAAACTATCTCCGGTGATACCATTTTCTTCGTGATCCGGAACATTTGTAATAAGGTCAAATATAATGGCAAAGTACATATATAACATAAAGGGTATAACTAACATTGTACAGTGTAATATACTTCTCCTCGTCATTGCGCGTGCATTTTAAAAAATCCGGAGTGAAACAGCAAAGTTTTATACTCACATTCTTTGTCATAAACTCTGAAGTTCCATATATATATATATATAAATATAACAATTCAAAAGAGCTTCAATCCAACACTAAATGGTGAAATACTTTTAAAAACAACGTTTTTGTCGCAGATGTAGGAAACAACAAGAAGAAATGAAAACTGTTAGGATATTTACCAAGCACCAACAAACGAGGATCTGCGAATTGGCGCGGTATTTTATCAAGATCTCCAAATGCAATCAAATGTCCTAGATTCCCCCTGTGACAAACATCGGGCCATTTGTCTGACTGTGGATATCAATGTTCGATGCTCTCGTTGATTAACTTCAAGAAAGAAAGTCGCGAGCGATACTTAATGCAATTATGATCCCCTCACTATAGGCGACAGCCACGCAGCGCTGTGGAAGAGGTGTCCACCAAAATAGGCGGATCGATCGGCATTAATTTTCCAAATATTTCTTCTTTTTTGTATTTACCAAATTATTAATATTGTCTATCTAAATTATGCATAATAATACCATAGTCATACTCCCGAGATTTAGTATTGGGAAACGCTGATAGATGTAGCGGAGTCCACGGGTTAAACAGCTTTATTGGCTTTTACGGGGATATCATTATTTTATAACATTGTCAACTTTTGTGATACGTGTTCATTATTCAATTTCTTGTCAGGATATGCGAGATCACAGAACACCATTCTGGCGCCCGTTGCCTGAACTATATAGACCAACACTGAACTAATATCCCGAAGTCTTATTTGGAAATCTTGAATTATTTGTAATTTGATTTCAGTACCGAAGAAAAAAAGATCAACCAATTGCTCATTTGCTCTTTATAAATCTCATGAGTCTGATATAGCTCAAACCCTCTATACAATCGGACGATGTGGAGTGTAAGGATTGTAAAAAAATGAATTGGTTTGTATCGAATTAACGGTAAAGAAATCAAATAAAATATTATGCATTATGAAAACTTTATCATGATACTTTACAGTGTAAGTATTTGTAGTTTAACTTCATTTGTCCTTGTTTCCGTCTCTTCATGTTGCTGAGAGGACATTGAGAATTGTACTTAGAATTGTACGTACATGTTGTACATTATTATAAAAACTTTTTATTGACTTTCTTTACCATGCTGTAAACCATAAAATACAAGAACAAAATCTTTTCTTGTAATCGTTATTGGAAAAGCCGCTACGGGATACCGCACGCTAAGCTGTATATACTGTATAAGGTTAACCCACAGGCTGTTTGATGTATGACATTCATACCATTTACTAATTACATGTGTATATATACGGCACTTCACCATAGGGAAACAGCCAGGGTTGACTGTAATTACATACTGCAGAGGGAGCATTCCTTTAATTCACGCTATATTGTTCTCCAGGTTGCATTACTAACTGAGAAAACTTTATTGAAGGCATGTTACATGCAGTCATACAGAATTGGTCACGCCGGAAGAAAATAGACATTTGATATTTGATTACCAGTCATTTAATGCAAACATTATATGACATCTTTCTTCTTGTATTGCTATTATCAGAAATAAAACTATGTACTTTAAACAAAGATGCACTATTAAAAGACATACCGCAATGCAATACAGTAAAACTTGATTATGGAGAGTCCTTGGGTTTTTCTTTATCCGAAATTCGCTAGATATAATTTCCGCGTACAACAAATTTATATTTTTCGCCTATAATGAATTTGTTATAGAAATTATAACAAATTAACAATATACATGTTACCCGTTATGAATACCAGACGATTTTATCAAATCATTAAATACAAAAAGTACAACGGAGAACTGGGTATATCAGATTGTAAAAAAATATTAATTCTTACGAAAAATAAGGTCAATTTTAATACTGTTAACTTCAAAAACTTTCAGCACTAGTAAATCATTTAAATTTCGTTATTTTTCAAGTTGATTGAACTCAAATCCAAGTTTAAGAACGATGTATATTGTATTTGTCCGAAATACCTGACGATGCCCTGGCTTTCTTTTACGATTTTGATATTTTACATGCAAAAAAAAACTATTGTTTATCAGTGTGATTATCAAAATGTGCAGTGAATTATTGAGTTTAAATATACATTTATTTAAAATCGAGCCTAGAATGCCGCTTCCAATTAGAGGCGCTGGATTTCAAGTTTTCGTAATGGCACCGGTTCTGACGGTTTCCTGGCATTTAAACTATCAAAATCGATAAAAAGGACAAGAAAACTTAAGTTATTTCAAACTTATTTGAATGAAGTTAGATCTTAAATCTTCATCATAAATGAATCGTCACACTTTTACTAGTTGGTGTAATGGTTGTTTTATTTTATTTATGCATTTATTTATTGTTTTATTTATTTTTGGCTTGTTTGTTTCACAATGCAGTTTCAAATGTCAACATGGACCAGCTATTGTATGCGCTTAGCTGAAACATTTGAGAGAAACAGAAATAAATGTCATCAAAAGTTTCAATCGACCAAGAAATACTGTTCCATAACGTATAGTACTGATGTACATTATCAAAAATTTAGTTTTACAGTCATGATCAATTTATTAATTTGTTTAGAGAAAAATGTAAATAGAAACATTAGAATGCTTTCTTTAATGGTTCATGCGGGTTATAAAAGTAGCAATCATTGCAGAAAAAAAAATTACATAACTTGATAACCTTCATTTCCCGCATTAAATCACCAAAGAAAGCATTTTATTGTTTAAGTATTTCTATATGATTATAGTATCTATCAGAGTAAAATACCAGTATAATAGAAAATGGGGTAAATACCGGTAGTAGAATGTGCAAACTGCATCGATTTGAATTGAATATGGTCGTCCTATTCAGTTACCTTGATTGATTATGCCACAATGTCACATGGAGAAAAAAAATGTGTAATTCCACTGTATCTTAATCTCACATAAATTTTTTTTGGTTCAGTGAAGAATAAACGTGGGCTTTCTGCAGGAGGAAAGTTGTTATGTGTATAGTTGGTAAAAGTTTAAGGAGGGATGGTAAGGAAGATAAAAATACTATACAGTATAACATACTTATAACAAAGTGCCAAGGATGTCTGATTTTACTTTGTTATAAGCGTAATTCATTATATTCTTAAAGTTTACATCATAAAATAAAGTCACAGGGAATGAAAATCACTTCACTGTTAGCATCAATTCATTATAAGGGTGTTCGCTATAACCATGTTTTACTGTACAACTTTTTCTGTTATTAAAAAACCCCATCATAATCACTTTTTCTTCTGTATTTTATTATAAACAAGAAAAACATAAAATGGTAAAAAAAATCCAGTAAAAAACATATACATGCATACAAATGGTTTAGTGTACACATATATGATTCCGTGTAGTATATAGTTCCTTAACAAATATCTAAATGCAAAAACACTGGAAGCAAGTGTTTGGTCCATAAAAACATTCAGTTCATTAAAACATCCTTTTCCAATTATGTGCTTTATTAGTGTTTCACATCTGCCCATTATAAACTTTGACCCTTGACCTGCCCTAGATCTGTATGGGTAGTCTGGGTGTGGCTATCAGGTCGTCATTGAAGGAGAGTTCCTGGGTCCACTCGTACAGTTTGCTGGCCTCCCTCTCCCATTCCTCACCCTCCTCACCATCCTCTCCCGTGATCCCGTACTTATCAAAGTAATCATCTGGCTCCTCGGACACTGCTGTCGGCTCACGCGAGTCCAAGAGTTTACTCCCCTCCTGAAAGGAAACATTGCTTGACAGTTACAATCCTGTAGACCCATATTTTCTTTTTCAAAAATGAGAAAGATGCAACTGAACTACAACAAAATAAAGCACAGCAAAGAAATTCATAGGAGTTTCAACACATGGCATAAGATATTGCAAGGGCAGGAATATAGCAAATAATAAAATTTATCTAAAACTTGGTCAATATTTTTTTATGGGGCTGTCATTTAGAGGAAAAATATTTCTGAATGAATATACATATGTATATATATTGTACATGTACAAATGCATTTAGATGTGTGTTTAATTTCATTAGAGTAGCAGGAAACTTTTATCAGAAATATTTGATATGTCAATAGATCTTCTATGCAAACTGAAAAAAAAAAAATCACTCCTTTCTATCAAGAAAATAGTTTGCAAATAAAATATCATGGCACAAATAATATGCTATACGAAATAACAAAAATGATATGGAGATCACGATCATAGAAGCATGAAAAAACTAATTGGACTGCAAGGATTGCTAATAAATGCATGTCATATAAATAAAGATAAAAAAGAATGTATGAAATAATAATAATCAACTTATCAGCTTTTGTCCATCAATAAATAATATATAAAACATTATATACAAGCGGTAACATTGCAGGAAACACATCTCTACATTCTTACCGAACTCGTTTCAGTTGAACTCTAGAAGAAAGGCAATCAAGTCCTCTTTGTTACATGGTCTTTTATTGATAATTGTAACAGAGATATTTCTCATAACCAGTGATACAATGTGATAAATTGAGTTGCAATACCAAACTTCTGATCACGTGTTAGAAAAACAGAGAATGATAAGACTTACTCGATCTAGACCGTACATCTTCCTGAGTTTGGAGGCTCGAGCTTTAGCCTGCCGGGACCGCCGACTTGAGATGGGATGACTTCCATAGCCAGACATTTTGGATTTGGGTGTAGTTAGAGGGGCTCCTACAGGTATGGACTCTGACCTGTTTTTATATAAGCAATTACATCAGGCCGTATCATTAAACATGTAAGTTTGATTTTTAAGGTGCATGCGTAAAAATACAAGTATTAATAGAACATGAACTTTTGTTAAGCAATTTTATTCAAAATTTTTTGTTGTTTAAATTACTGTATCATTTAATATGCAATTATTATTAGAGTATAAAAATTGCCAGCTGTTCAGTAATACTTAAAGTTGATACTTTTCACTGAAACCATAACCTACCGGAGAGTAGAAATGGCCCGTATATGTTGAACTTTGATCTCTTGTGACACAGGCCTTTGAACCAAGATAGGAATTTCCTGCCGTAGCCTGGGGGTGATTCTCTGATTGTACAAGTAGTCAATCACATCATAGAATATGGTCCGTCTCGAGAGAACTTTGAATAAAAAAATTTGTTGGTTTTAAAAACTTTCTGCTATTTACAATGCAACTTAGTTTATTGTGTTGCTACTGGTATTTAAAATATTGGTATTTTTTTTCAATTAAAGTTGATTGCTAAATTAGATTTTAAAATAAAAACTGTTTAACAAGAAACAAGGACTTATAGTCTTATATACCTGCCAGGCCTTTTTCTAAGAATTAGAATTGCTATACTGTGGAATCATTAGATTTCGTGGTGGCTCAATTTTCGTGGAATTCGTGGGTACCTCTTATTCACGAATTTACATCCTCCACGAATAAATAAATTGAAGTAATAAAGTAATGTTTCCTTTTGTAGATATAAGAGAATACACGAAATTACGTCTCCACGAACCTGTAAAATTCTAGCAATCCACGAAAATTGACCCCCACGAAAATTAATGATTCCACAGCATTTATGTGAACTTGACCTTGGCCAATGACCTCAGATTAGGGTTATGACAACCTCTCCCCATTCCAACCCTCAAAGAACCTTTATGTCAACTGTATAGGTTCTGCTTATAGTTTAATCATAAAAGTTTTTTTATGAGGTGCCAAATTCAAATGGACGGACATGGCCGGTGATTCTAATATAACCACCCCCCCCCCCACCCCCCCAAAAAAAATATTACCATGGAATGTGATTATGATTAAGGATAAATTTTAACCTTTTGATTAAAGTCTTTCCATTTTATTATTTTAAGATATTGCTCATGGACTTTTAGTGAACTTTACATACTGTCTAATGTGAGTTTTCTCCAGTAGTTTTCTTTGCCTCCCAGTGATGCCGGAGCTTCATCAACATTAGCAAGGTACTGAAAATAGAAGCATTCACTTTATCAATGTTAAGGCCTACATGATATCCTTACATTTGTGTAGAGTTAAAGGTCATTTGAGTTGTTTACAACTTTGTAATCAACTTTGTATTTTTTAAGTTTTTGTTTAAGAATGGATTCAAGGATCCTCGACACCCCGTGACTTCTACTTTTAATAAGAGTACTTCACAACAAGGCGATTTTAGCGCATTGTGAAACAGTTTATACCACCAGACTTTGTTGTGTATCTCTGTGGCGCAGTGGATGTTGCTTCGGTCTACCAACCCGCAGGTCACTAGTTCGAATACTGCATGGATTTTTATTTTCATGAATAGCAGTAAAATTTTAAAAAATGATTTTTTTCCTGAAACAGTGAATTTTTTTTGGTCATTCTCAAGTCAAACACATACTAAAAATCCATATCTTTAGGTAATTTTGAAGAATGGGCTTGTAGGCAGAATTTTTTCCAGGTGTGTTGAGGACCCTTAAGAAGTTGCTTCCCTTGAAAGATTTTTATACCTGCATGTAATCCTTTAAAGTCGTGACATCAATTTCATCGGTGACTCTGTACTGTTGGTTATACATGGCATCCTGTAGCATCTGATCATAGAATCTCCTGTTCCCCATGTGTCTCAAAGAGTCTTCAGAGGCCTGTCATAGGAATTTGTTATACATCATTAGGATTTATTAAAATTTCAATCATCCATTGGATGATACCACAATTATTGAATCTAAATATGATTTTAATAAAAGAAGATTTGCTATAATTTCTAAAAGATACAAAAAATGATAAACACTTCAATTAAGTTTGATGTGGTCAGATCAACATGCTTTGAGTAATAATTTTTTTAAAAATTTTTACGCAATTAACTTTACAATAAATAATATAAATGTAAAAATTAATAATATGATGAAGCATGTTTCACATTATCAAACATAGGTAATCACAGATTACAAAGCTCACCGAGACAAGACATCACCCTTATGAGACTTCATCTTTATGATACCACCTTTATCATATTAATAAAAATGAAAATCATACTTTATGATCTTGGATATTCATGGATTCTGTTTTGACTCAATATCGTATATCATCTGTTAAAAAATTGTATGATAATCATATGTTCATATGTTAATCAATACAATAATATAAAATTAAATATTGCATCCTATCATATTTACAACATATATCATATAATACAATAAAATACCATAATAAACAATGATGAGATATGATTTTGTAATGTATGATATGACATTGTATTGTATCCTGATACGTTATTGTATTTGATCACATAATACAATATCATAATATATAAAACAATATAGTATTATATTACAATATCATAATACATCATAACATAGAAACATATGATATTATATTGTATAATATAGTATGATACTGTATGATACTGTATCATTATTGATACATAATTTAATTCTGGTTGTAACGCGGCATTTGATTGGATAGAAAAATTTAGTTAAATTTGTATAACCTGGTTTGCACGTCACAAGACACGTCACAATGCACCAACGTACTAATTCACTTGACGTTACGTTTGAATTTTGAACAGATTTATATCATTTTTAAAAGGAAAACGGACTCAATTTGTACAGCAAATTCCAGAAAATTAAATTATAAGGAATGAACTCAATATCTTCCCAAGTTATACTCGTATAACCTGGGTTGGAGCAATTTACGCTTTTTTATAATCCGCTTCATTTGGGTTCATTTCTTAAATAATATGATATTGTATCATATGATACCATATAATTTGATACAACATTGAATCATATCAAATGATACAATATTATGTGATAAAGTAAAATATTAAATAAATTACAATATTATATAATACATATTGTATCATATGATACAATAATATATTTTACAATATCATACAATATATCATATTATAAAGCAATACCATATTATACAATATCGTATGATACAATATTATATAATATAACAGTATCATATTATACAATTTCATGTGATATAATTCTATATTACAGAAACTAATATCATATTATACAATATCGTATGACACAATATTATAGAATATACAATATTGTATCATAGGATACAATATTATATTTTGCAATATCTTATGTAATAGTACAATGTGATAAAATAATAAATTAATAATTCAATATAATAATACAATATTATACAATATTGTATCATAATACACAATACTATACATAACGATATCATGATACAATATCTTAACATAAAATATAAAAAAATTTATACAATATCATATCGTATCATATAACTTTTTATAATATTACTTATGATATTATACTGTATCATATTAAACAATATTGTTTCATACCATACAATACTATATCTTAGGAATCATGTTATATCATTTATCTATCTATCGAGCAGGTTTGAGTGAGGTAGGAGATTTCTTTAGCATCCTTGATAATGGAGATCAGGCTTTGCATCTGAAGCAACCTCTGCCTTTCATTTATAATATAGTTTAATCAACTATGCAAGCTATCATCTATAAAACATGTGACCTGTTCCAAAAAAACTAAACTTCATCCAGCATCCGAAACCTATGGCTCAGATTCAGCATTCAAGCCTGTCAGGTGCATCAGTATACATAAGATGCATCTCAATGCAAGTTTGGTGAAGTTCAGACCAGTAATAACTAAGATATCATCATCAGAGGGCACTAGCAATTAAAACCTTAACCTGCTCAAGCATCCGCAACCTATGGCTCAGATTCAACATCCATGCCTGTCAGGTGCATCTGTATCATAAGACACACCATCCATTCAAGTTTGGTGAAGTTAGGACTTGTAATAACTAAGATATATTTTTTAGCATCCTTGATAATGGAGATCAAGCTCTACATCAGAAGCTTCCTCTGTGATTCATTCATATTACAGTTTAATCAACTATGCAAGTTTGAAATAGTACTATTATCTATTAAAAATGTGACCTGTTCCAAAAAACTTAACCATATCCAGCATCTGAAACCTATGGTCCAGACTCAGCATTCAAGCCTGTCAGGTGCATCAGTATCATAAGACGCATTATCCATGGAAGTTTGGTGAAGTTAGGACAAGTAATAACTAAGATATAATCATCAGAGGGCATCTGTTTCAATAACTTTAACCAGCTCTAAAAACCTTAACCTCCTCCATCATCCGAAACCTATGGCTCATATTCAGCATTCAAGCCTGTCTGGTGCATCAGTATCATAAGACGCACCATCCACGGAAACTGGTGAAGTTAGGACAAGAAGTAACTAAGATATAATCATCAGAGGGCACCTGCAACAAAAACTTTAACCAGCTATAAAAACCTTAACCTCCTTCAGCATCTGTAACCTATACCTCAGATTCAGCACCCAAGCCTGTCTGGTGCATCAGTATCATAAGACACACCATCCATGCAAGTTTGGTGAAGTACAGACCAGCAGTAACTTAGATATTGCTATCAAAGGGCACCTGTAACAAAAACTTTAACCTGCTCCAAAAACCTTAACCTCCTCCAGAATCTGAAACCTATAGCTCAGATTCAGCACTCAAGCCTGTCTGGTGCATCAGTATCATAAGACACACCATCCATGCAAGTTTAGTGAAGTACGGACCTGCAGTAACTTAGATATTGCTATCAAAGGGCACCTGCAACAAAAACTTTAACCTGGTCCAACAACCTTAACCTCCTCCATCATCTGAAATTTAGGACTCAGATTAAGCATCCAAGTGTTTCAAGTCCATTAGTAGGTCCAGATACATCATCCATGCAAGTTTGGTGAAGATAGGACAAGTAATAGCTTAGATACAGGACCTGCAACAAAAACTTTAACCAGGTCCGGACGCCGACGCCGAGGGTATAGCATAAGCTCCCCCTGACTTTGTCTCGGTGAGCTAAAAAGCATTGTGCAAGTGAAAATCAATCCTTATGCTGGTGTAGTAAATACCTATCTACACATGTACCTCACAACAGAGAGAGAGAGAGAGAGAGAGAGAGAGAGAGAGAGAGAGAGAGAGAGAGAGAGAGAGAGAACTGTCATGCATACCTCAGAGGCTGGTTTGATCACTCGTTTTCCACTTAGGTATTTCACACCTTTTCCCTCTGTGTGAATAAATATCTTGAAGAAAATCATGGGAGGAAATTCTTGTCCACCAAATCTGTGTATGGGAATATGGGACAAGTATTGATAGATTTAGTCAACAAGAAAATCGACTACTACTTGTACAAACATTTGAAAACAAATGATCGATAAAAAATTTAAACAGCTAGTTTCAATAAACTTTTCTCTTCAAATTGAAGCAAAATCACAACTTCTATGAATGAAAATATATTTGTGAAAATATAAAATAATTATATTTGCAGTGTTCATCTAAACACTTAAATAATATATCATACATGTAGTATCTAAAAGAACTCAACTGTATAATTCATTAGAGGGGAGCACATAATGCAATAACAAATTCCTCTTCAATATAAGAATTCAAGGGTCTTTAATTTTTTATAAAGAAATTAACCCCTTAAGACATTTTTTCACAAAGAGGGACAGGATATTACTCCAAGATAAGCCTTAATGTTTGACTAAACAAAACATTTTTTCTGAGGTACCCTGAAATAACAGAGCTGAAATACATGTACCATCAAGACAGTGGAGTGTGTCATTAAGACAATGAAGTGTGTCATTTACCTGAATCTAACTCTGACTTGTTGAACTTTGTCAACAAGAAGTTCAGCCTCCTTGGGACAAACTTTCCTCAAGATCTCTTTAGATAAAGAATTTTCCTAAAATTGACAATTTTTATATTTAAAGAATTTATACATCAAAATCCTTATGTGCACGTATACCAGAAAAGTTTTGAATATGTATATAACTATACTCACTGCTGCACATACAGCATGTTTCAACAATCGGAACATTTGTTTGTCTCTGTAAGCGATCCACTGTCTCTCTATTATGGTAGCAGCAGCTTGCCTTATCAGTCTGTTCAAAATTGTTTAAAGCATGATAGATAAAACATATTGTTTACACAAAGTCAAGCTGAGAAAAAGTTAAAAAAAAATACTTTAGTGTGAGACAAGAGGATTTATATTAATGTGTGAGCTTGAATACTCCAAAAAATAAAAACATAAAAAAAGTTTTGACACCCTCTGTAGAAATGTAAAATAACCCAACATATTTTACTCAGTTCATTCAATGTTTGTGGATCTTTACAGAATTCATGAAAAGATAGTCTTACTCCATTTCTGATTTCTGAGGCTGGCGAAGACCTTTGCTTAAAGTGCTTTGATTTAGATTTGAGCGGCTTCCAGCTTGATAATCCTTTGAACTAATAGGCGTTGTTGTCAGTGCTCTATTCCCCACATCATCCTGTCCAGGAACATCCAGTCCAGGGCTTTTGGAGGGGGTTCCACCTCTTTTACTTGCTGCTGATGGGATTTTTACATTTATGGAAGTCCTGCTGGTCATGCTCTTGGCATCTGGACTCTTTGTTTCACTCCCCGATTCAGACATCTTTGAAGCAATGTTTCTTTTATTTCTTCAATAGAGAAAAATTGTTTTGCATTTACTTTTTTACGCAATCATATGTTTATGAGGCATCAAATAATAATGACTGTTGATATTGATGCATCTTGTACAAATATCACTCCCATTCAAACATGAATGACAATCAACAATTACTGGTTTCGTACAGATTACTGACTTTCTAGAAGCAAGAAATCAATACATTTTATTTCACGTGTGCATATATGAATAACACAACTGCGTGAACATAATCAATCGAGGAAATTCGGGATTGTTGCTTACCACAATTTCGATGTTCTTTACCATAACAAAATAGGCAAAAGTTCTAGGTATCTATATAAAACTTCATGTTGTGGTATTCCCCATTCAAAATAGCAAAGATTTAAGCAATGACATGATTGATTACTGATATTTTAGCGTTTCTATTATAAACATTTGCGAGAGCTTCCGTAGAAACCTGTCCCATAATACAATATTTTCAGATAGTGCGCATGCGTAGATACAAAATTCCAGACGGCGAATGTTTTGATGTTCTGTAACTAGTGTGAGGATTTTATGCTGCCGGAAAATGAGATTGAAAACTTCGTTACAGAAAGAAGCAAAGCATATCCTTTTTTCCAACAACTATTGTTTAATGTAGAAATGTATTTATAATTGTATAATAACTTTGATCTGGTGAAAAAAAAATGACATGGTGTTAAAAAGTGGTGAAGTTTTTACTAAAAACTCTTTACAAAATCCCCAAAATAACACACATGATATTACAAGCAAAATCCACTAAAAATTTTAGTGGATTTTGCTTGTAATATCATGTGTGTTATTTTGGGGATTTTGTAAAGAGTCTGTAAAATTACAAAACTCTGAGGACTTAACATAATATGTTACTGCTTGTTTATGTCTCATGTATATAAAGTAGATGTTTATGTTGAAATTTAAGACCTATTTCATTTTAACGCTGCATTCCTTAACACCATAGCACATTCAGAACTTGTTAGTTGTGTTGGATGGACAACACCAGATGAATGTTACTCTGGAGCAGACGACCACCTTGTTTTGAAGTGGAATCTGAATTCAAATGAAACAACAACATTAGTCAAACTGCCAGAAGATGTGTTCCCGACAGATATGCACTGGTTCCCGAAATCAGCGGCAGGGGGAGGGGCTGGCAAAAAGGGATCAGACCTGTTTGTGCTCACTTCTACTGATGGTAATTCTAATAAAATTTCTGTTGGGTTTTTAACCTTTTTCAGGATTTGACAGAAACTTTGATTAATATATTAATTGTGCATGGATCTATAGAAATGTATACTAACTGTTGATGTTTTTGTTTGCCCACTCTATAGAAAAAGATCAAAACTTTGACAGTTATAAGTACTTTTCTATTTTATCCTGATACTTGTTTGATAATGGTAATTGCATGTCATTGTTTGCAAATGTTTTTGATGTTCATTGACCTACAAATAGTTTCGATTCACTATATCTTTGTAGGAAAGTTCCATTTGATCAGCAGATCTGGAAGAGTAGAGAAAAGCATTGATGCTCATAAAGGAGCTGTTTTGTCTGGCCGTTGGAGTTGGGATGGAACTGCCCTGGTTACAGGTATGTCATAATGAAGATAAAATCCTTTATAACTACAGTCACTGCCACTTTACAAAAAAATGTTTTACAAAATTTACTTTATGATTGAATTGTTAATTGGGGTCTTGTTTTCAATGATGAATATATACCAACAAGTATAGATGTGATTTACTGCAGGTTATTGATAATGATTAGCTTATAAGTAACTGTTGTATAAATTTAATAACATTTCGAATATCTTATATGTGTAACCACTTGTATTTACCATTGTAGCGGGTGAAGATGGACAAGTAAAAATCTGGTCTAGAAGTGGCATGTTGAGGTCTACTCTAACACAGAACAGTAAGTAGTTACTGATCACAATATTCAGTGTCTGAGAGCTGTGAGCTACTCTAACACAGAACAGTAAGTAGTTACTGATCACAGTATTCAATGTCTGAGAGCTGCAAGCTAATCTAACACAGAACAGTAAGTTGTAACTAATCACAGTATTCAATGTCTGAGAGCTGTGAGCTTCTCTAACACAGAACAGTAAGTAGTTAACTGATCATAGTATTAAGTGTCTGAGAGTTGCAAGCTACTCTAACACAGAACAGTAAGTAGTAACTGATTACAGTATTCAGTGTCTGAGAGCTGTGAGCTACTCTAACACAGAACAGTAAGTAGTAACTGATGCCAGTATTCAATGTCTGAGAGCTGGTGTAACAAGTGAGGAGGTTGCTAAATTATGTATACCTATTTAACTGCAGGTAACACAGTGTATGGTGTTGCATGGGGACCAGACTCTGATCAAGTTCTATTTACCAATGGGAGACAACTTGTCATCAAGTCACTGCAGGCAAATGCTAAACCCACAATGGTAAGTTGTTTAATTAACAACTAAAGCTGTGTACTTCATAAATCATCATCCTTTATGTACCTGATCTCAAAGGTGGGATATATAACTTCCAAACAAAGTCATTTATATGTTATTGTCGGTCACTTGAGGTTTTTTTTTCTCCTCAGTGGAAAGCCCATGAAGGTGTCATATTAAATGTTGACTGGAACCCTGTAAACAACCTCATTTTGTCAGGAGGAGAAGATTGTAGATACAAGGTTTGTTACTGAACTGTCCCATTTTTCATGAACAGTATATGATTTAGTCTTATTCAGTAAATGTGCTTCTTTAGGTTTAGATTTGCAATCTTTTCTGTTCATACACTGGTCCTTTTGTTAAGGTCTGGGACACATACGGGCGCATTATGTACAGCAGTGCTGCCCATGACTACCCAATCACCTCATTAGCCTGGACACCCAATGGAGAACTATTTGCTGTCGGCTCCTTCAACACACTTAGACTCTGTGATCAGGCAGGGGTGAGTAATCAAACAATTGGTACTGTTAATCATTCTAGAGTTGTGCTCAGTGTTTCATTGCTATCATTTGCAAATTTAGAAAGAGTTGTTATTGAGATGAAATGTGAGAATTTTATAAAATGCTTTAAAATAGTTGCAGTACATGTATTGCTCTGGTAAAATATGATATTGTTTGATAAACATAATTTTAATATGTGCCATCTAAAACTATGCCAAACTGAATTGAATTGCTCTTCTAAAGAGCATTTTGCAGTTATCTTTAAAGTCTAATTACTGGATACAGTTGTATAAGTATTTGTGATTTAGTACCTGTGTATTATTTTAATGTTGTAGTGGTCCTACTCTCTGGAGAAACCAAACACTGGTAGCCTGTTCAAATTGGCATGGTCCAGTGATGGAACACAGGTAGCAGGTGCTTGTGGCAATGGACAGGTACTGATAGCCAATGTCATTGAAAAGTAAGTATTAAGCAGTAACTACTACAGCACATGTGTGACTATAAGCTACTATAAAGAAAAAATTATATTTCAATGTCAGTAGCTACTTGGCACATGTGTAACTTAAGTTATACTCCTAAAAAACCATTATTCAGTTATTGTGTGAACTTTTGTCATACAGTTGTGCAATTTCAGTGCTTCAGGTTAATCTTTGTTTGTGTATTGTAGGAGACTGGAATGGAAAAATTATGAGGCAGTGGTTGTAAGCAGCAAACAAATCCATGTCAGAAATGTGATGAATGAAGCTTTGGAAAAACTGGACTTCAGAGACCGGGTCATCAAAGTCTCGCTGTGTTTCAATCATCTTGTGGTGGCCACAGCGTCACAGTGCTACATTTACAAGTGTGTTTTATTCTTTACTGATTGAGTTTGTGTATATAAACACAAAACAAAATATGAGGGTTTTTTCCCAGTTTTCAAAATTTGCAAGAGCAAAGTAAATAATATTTTTATTTGTACATGTCACTTTTTGTAATTTCACTTTTTTGGGGGGGGGGGGTATAGTTCAGAATTCTAGATATAATTATGCATGCTTTATTAAATTTGCTACATAAAAAAGATACTTAAAAAATGTACAAAAAATATCATTTGAAATTGAGAAAAATAAATCCTTCAACATAATGTATCACAAGTTATCAAAATAAAAAATGTTCATGCATGAGAAAAAAGATTTTCAATCTATACAGTACTTACCAGAGATTTTTATCTTCACTTCAGCACAAAGAATTGGAATACTCCTATGATTTTTGATTTGAAGGAAGGCAACATATCACTGATTCTTCAAGCAGAGAAGTAATTTTCCATAAAACTTTTACTCATTATGTATAAGTGTGTGTTGTTTTTATTTCATTTCTCATTTCTTAAGTCAAAGATGAAAGCTCTTCTTACAACATATAAACAATAGAGAAAACATGTATATTCTTTTATTTTAGACACTTTATGCTGGTGGACAGCTCCAATGTGTACATCTACTCCTATGATGGTCGGATGGTCTGCTCTCCTAAGTATCCGGGAATGAGGGCAGATATATTGAATTATCAAACAGTATCTCTGAGTAATGACACAGTAGCAATTAGAGACAAAACAGACGAAAAAGGTACCAGCACACCCTTTATAAAAGATTATATCATGAGAAATGTATCTTATTTTTAAAGTTTAAGCTTAAGAAAAATAATGCTCCATAGTAATTTTTTCATTAAAAATTGATTATTAAATAGGCAAATACTGTTCCTATGAACTGTTTAGAAGACAATCGTTTTTCTTTGTAGTAATTTACGTCTTTGATGCACAAAATGGAAAACCATTGGGAGACGGAAAACCTATTACACACAAAGTACATTACCACATCACTGTCATAGTGTTTCCTTTAAGCTTCAGAAACGGTCAGTGAGATTTGTCTCTATGCTCTATATGTCTCATCACTGGTCGTTGTTTTACAGTTGGAGGTGATGGAGATCGCTCTGGACCAGTGTGGACCGGCAACAGAGAGGAGACTGGCCATCATTGACAAAAACAGAGACCTGTACCTGACCTCTGTCAGAGTGTTCGGCTCCGAGAGGAAGTCCAACAAGTTAGGTAGGGGTTGTTGTTTATGAACATTGTAGAATACCATACATCATGGTGGACGGGTTGCGATTATTTTTTTTTTTTTGCTATGTATCAATAATAATTATTTTACTGACAAATTTTTAAAATGAAACTCCCCCTTCCAAAAATCAGTAAGTAAAAGGAAATGTACCAGGTATACACAGAATTGTTTGAAACAAGGGTGAGGTTTTAACCTATGAACGTGTACATTTTGATTGGACAGGGAGTTTTGACATCGGAAGTCATCCATCTATGAGTGTAATTGTTTGATAGGTGAGAATACTTGTTGTTATACAGGAAACATGATACAGTCCCTGTGTTGGAATGACTCGGCCAACATGTTAGCTGCTCTAGCCGATGGGAAATTCACCGTGTGGTATTACCCCAACACGATCTACGTGGACAGAGACCTAGCCAGCCGCACTGTGTTTGAGAAGGAAGCAAGGTATGAATTATAACGGCATCTGTATCTCATCATGATTATAGAAAGTATTCTGAATTCTTCATCATGTTAATGTGTAATATAAAACTTGTGTGTATTTAACTTACAATGCTAACCAAATGTTAACATTTAAATCTGCTCTTCATCAGTAAGAGGTAAGATAAATTCACTTTAGCTCATTTAATCACATATTATTAGTTGTTTAGCTGCTCTCATTTGAAAACTAGGAAATAGAATAGATTTGTATCAATACCATTACATATACTGGTACATGAATAACTTATATATGTACACTTTTCTGTTGGTTCTATGGTACATAGTTTTCAGTCACCAAAGGCTGCACAAGGTTACATGGTATCTTCCAATCCTGATTTAATATTCTTCTATACTCTGGGAATCCTAGTGGGTTGTTTTATTGTAATACAAATATAGCACATTGGAAAAGGTGACATCTACAGTGTTCATTTAGTTTCTAAATATCTGTCAATGATATACATTAGATTCACTCATTGATCGGTATCTAAAGGTAATTTGATAACATTGTATGTACATGTATGTTGATGACACTGATTGATTATTCAAATTTAGTTTGAACATTATTTTTGTGTCTTTAAAAATATATTTTATATACAATATAGTGCTTTGCATGTCTTTTAGGATATAGTTTAAATCTTTGTTTTAAATAAGAATGCATGGTTATTTTTTATTTCATAATTTATGAAAATTGCTAATACATGTACCTTTAAAAAAAAATTTTATTTTTTTTTTTACATGTGAAATGAATATAAACAAATCCATTGCTTCTCATAGCACATGAGAGAAAGAAAATGATCATGATATAAAAATGTCTCCCAAGAGATCAAATGTTATCTCTTGATCTTTATGAGATCAATTTTGGGTTATTTCTTGTACTGTCTCATTCATTCGCAGTAACACAGAGCAAATAAAAATTTAGTATCAATAGGTTAAGTGACAAATTAAACTTTTTCACAGATAAAGGGAGTTAACTTTTAGTAATAAGATAGTGACTGTTGTAGATATAATTTACCAGTAGATAATCCTCTCTTTTAAAAGTTAGAAAAAAACCTCCTATGTTTATGCACTAATGTTTATATTTTTAGTGAATTTGGTAAAAATCCACAGTTATTAAACTTCATTGGAAACCACATCATCATTCGTCGAGCAGAGGGTTCGCTAGTAGGCACAGGAATCTCTCCATACCCGGCCATCTTACACAGCTATGTACAAAGCTCTCGCTGGGATGATGCTGTACGGCTATGTCGATTTGTGAAGGTAGTCATGTATTCTTTCTCTTAATAAATTTTGCTCTATAAAGATAATAATCTTTTCATAATTATGCCCCCCTTTGAAGAAGGGTCGGTCCACCAATAGTTTCCGTTCATTTTCTTCGCAGAGGTTGCACGTATTGAAATGAAATTCGATATAATAATATATCCAGGTCAAGTTCAATTTTGGGTACGATCGATCAATATTCGACAGAGTTATTCTCTTGGACTAAAAATAATTCCGCTTATTTGCAGTTTCCATTCATTTTCTTTGTAGAGGTTGCACATATTGAAATGAAATTCGGTATACAGATTTACCACAATAATGTATAGGTTAAATTTGATTTTGGTTACAATCAAGCAATTTTCGACAGAGTTGTGCCCCTTTAACTTAGAAAAATTCCAATTATTTGTAGTTTCCGTTCATTTTTCTCATGGATGTTTCCAAGGGAGATGGACATAAGTGTTTCACACACATCTCTTGTTTAAAAATGAAGTAATTTCACTTTTGACTGTAACATAACATTGACCATACATGTATATATATATATGTATATATATTTTTAAAATGTTTGCATATATATACATGTTAAACTTTTGTGTGTACTGTACAGGATGATGTGTTGTGGTGTTGTTTGGCTGCCATGTCTGCCTATGCCAAGGAGTTAAATACAGCAGAAATAGCCTATGCTTCTATCAAAGAGGTATGTCAGTCTTCTTGATTGGTGAAATATGCTCATCTAACCCAAGTACTAGCTTTAAAAGGCTCATTTGCATGCTTAAAATTCAAAATCAAGAATTAAGGACATTTCTGTGAACTCACACAATCTTTTATTTCTAATCTTACCCATGTAAATTGACATCATAAAACATGTATCTATTTATTAAATGATAAGTATATATGTCCTACATGCAGGCTGAGAAGGTGCAGTTTATAGTCAACATTAAGGACATTCCAGTGAAGGAGGCACGAAATGCTGAGATGGCCCTCCTGTGTGGGAGCCCCCAGGATGCCGAGTCCATCTTACTGACTGCTGGACTCATCTTCAGGGCAATCATGCTCAACATTCAACTCTACAACTGGGACAGGTAACAGACAAAGATATGATTGGATTACTTGAAGAATTTTTCTACATTTATGCTCATTTTTAAATAGAAATAGTTTTGAATGAGATAAAAAAATAAATAAATTCATATGCATGTTTATCTCTCACAATTTTGACATTTGGTGCTATGTTCTGTTTTGTATTGAGGTAAGAAATAGTAGGTACAGGTAAATCTAATGGCTATATATGCTATGACTTGCTTATTCACAGGGCTTTGGAGTTAGCAGTAAAGCACAAAACCCATGTAGACACAGTACTGGGATACCGACAGAGATACCTTGAGAGGTTTGACAAAAAGGAGAAAAACAAGCGGTTCTTACAGTACAGTGAAGGGGTAGGTGTCTAAGCCCTTTACTTAGATTTTTATTGAAATGTACTCATAAAAAAATCTTAGGACTTGATCATTTAAAAACTCTATGTTCATGAACATTTTTCAAACACAGCAACAATCAGAGAGAAAGTTGTGCTGCAAAATGAATTGTTACAAAGACGTTACATGATTAATCTACAAGAAATTCAAAATTCAAATGACAATTCATTAAAATAAGTAATGTGTTATGATTAGTCTAAAAGAAATTCAAAACATGATGTGTTTTAAAATAATCAATAACTGTAACTATCAATTATTATGAAAAGAATGAGTAACAGTAAAATTGTATTTTACAAATGTACTGTGGAATCATTAGAATTCGTGGTAGCTCAACTTTCATGGTATTCCTGGGTAGCCCTCCCCCACGAATTACAATCCTCAACGAAAACAATTTTAGAAAGAGTTATCTTTGTTACTGAAACAGTAACCGACGCATCCACGAAATAACATCCCCCCGAATGAGCAAAAAAGTCATAATCCACGAAAATTGGCCCCCCACGAATATAAATTATTCCACAGTATCTGATGTTATCGTTTATTAATTGAATATTGCAGCCAACTACATTCTTTGCCATTGCCATTTCTTCTTCCTGATTGACTTCCAGCCAATAGTAATTAATAACACCAATAGTATGTTTAGATATTTATTACTGAAACAACCATAAAAAAACACATACATAATAGTTGGATTGAAATGGCCGCAAATTTTGCAGGAGTCAAGGGAGACAACTAGGATACCTTAACAAAATGGGCAAGCTAGTGGCCTCGCTTATGCGAGTGCCATGAAACCCCATGCCTGACACGCATGGTGGCTAGGCACACAAGCTGCACAGCTTTTACACCCTGCCTCTGGCTTGCTACCTGGTTTAACTTTTTAACACCACCAGCTTGTAGCCTCTCCTCCTTTTTATAGAGGTAGAGGGGGTCTGAGCACTGAAATGCTGCAGACCCCAAGCAGTCTAGGAACACATTACACACATTTGCTCAATGGCATTTAACTTCCATGTTAACACACCGCCATGAGACCCCCTCATGCTTTATGCAGATGAGCAGAGACAACCAGGTTAAGCCAGTGCCCTTGACGGCCTTTAATGTTTCCCTGACTCCTCCCCCATAAAGTTGCGACAAAATAAATACCCCAGCAATTATGTGTATTTACTGATTTCTGAAGTTGTGGATTAAATTAAATGTTGGAATGAATAAAATTATCTTCGCACAAGAGTCGTAAGTGTTTAAAGCCAGGAGCTCCGCTTGAAACAGTCCACTGCAATGTAAAAACCTAAAAATAAAATAAAAGTACCTGGCACAGATTAGGTGAACAACACAGCTAAATTGTTAGACTTGTTAAAATTGGGAGGGTGGGTGGGAAATTTTTCCTTTGTGTTGCTTTCCTGGCCAGATGGTAGACAGGAAGAGGAAGTTGCTAGCTTAGATAACTCTTACTGATGCTGACTATCTTACATTAATTAACCTGTACCTAGTTAAGTCCTCCACTGTGAGACAATGCTATTCAATCAATTAAAAGAGATTATCTCATATTTTACCTTGATTAAAATGATAGCAATACTGAATTGCAGTAGATGTGCTGTTCTCCCCTGAAAATTGCTTAGCATTGTTGACCTGAGCTTTACTTTCGGAACCAGCCTGACCTGTCACATATAAAAGCCAAAATTCGTGATTGATTACGCCCCAAGATGATTTGGGTTGGCTGGCTTTACGAAGACGATACTGTTCATCGTACTTAAACCAACCTTGCGATCTAGCTGCAGCTAGTCTGATATCGCGCATGTATTTTAGCATCTCCTGTGCCCTGGTTCTGAATTTTTCTAACATTACGCTCATGAATATCATGAAAGCATCAGTCCATTTGTCTATTGTGAGGTAAGGGCCAACATTTGCCTTGACAATGCAGAATTTCCCATCTCTAATTTTTATCTCTCCTTGACCCCCCAAACTGTTGTTAATTTCTTTGGCCGATTTTAATAATAAACTTAAATCAATAAACTGTCCCTCCCAAATTTTTTGTTTTAATTTTAAGGGCACATGCTGCCCTACATTGTCGAAACAACTAATTTCGGGAACTGGAGTGAAGTCAGAAAGATTGAAATCCAAAGAAAAGCTCGAGTTCTCAAAATTACCCATATTGGGGAGCCCAAAGTCCTCAGTTCCGCTCTCGTGGTCACTCACATCTGGTGGTGGCTGTTGTTGGGGTAGGGGGGCATCCTGGTGGCTGGCCTCAGCCTGAGGCTCGGTATAGCCGGGCTTTTTTTGCCTTTGGAGATGGCGAGGCTTTTTATAGCCCCTGCCCCTAGCCGGGGAGATCATGCCCCCCCTCTCCAGAGTTCTGCTTCGTTTCGGAGGCATGCCGGGTTGGTGATGTGGAAGGATTGAGATGAATCAAAATTTTTCCTTTGTGTTGCTTTCCTGGCCAGATGGTAGACAGGAAGAGGAAGTTGCTAGCTTAGATAACTCTTACTGATGCTGACTATCTTACATTAATTAACCTGTACCTAGTTAAGTCCTCCACTGTGAGACAATGCTATTCAATCAATTAAAAGAGATTATCTCATATTCATTTCAATAATCTGTATTAATGTGACAGATCATATATCATTTGTTTTGTTTGTTGATAGATTGAGATTGACTGGGAGAAGATTGATGCTAAAATAGAAATGGAGTACCAAAAGGAGAGAGAACGCCCAGAAAGAACCCCCGCCCCCTCAGCGGCTAGCTCAGGCGATAGACCAGAGAGGTCAGAAAGACCCAGGGGGCGGTCACAGATCTCTGGCCACTGAGTGTGGGCAAGGTCTAGTAGAGACGACTGTGATAGATTTATTTATATGTGGACATTTGAAGGTTGAACAGGTTAAGTGTTGTTCAACTGTTTTATGAGGATCATGGAACCACAGATGTGCTGACTTTTACATTATTATTCCGTCCATTCCAGACAGCTCTTTGTTTTTATTCCTTTGTGTGAAGGGAAAATGAAAGTAATAAATATTGAATGAATGGTACATTTTGTTAAATATATGCTTACAGCTCTCGGACTGTTTAATCAAAGGAAACGCATTAAACAAACGTGTTGATGTAGTTCCTGATCTGATTTTATATTGGCAGTTCAATGCTAAGCTGTGAAAACATAATGTTTCAGTTTATAATTATATAAAGTAGGGCAAGTTAAACATGCATGGGACACATACCTTGGATCGACAACTTTGGTTATAAAAATACAAATAAATGTGCATGCGCTCATGTGTTGTTTCGTATATTCCTGAATTAGAACTGATGAACTTTATCATTAATAAGAAATTGATTGTCAGATTGTCAAAGAAATAGCAATAGTGGCATCGTAAAATGACGTCCAATAAAGCATTACTTGAATTTTGTGAATTAGTGAAAATGCACCCCCTAAAATGATTAGAAAGAAGTATGTTTTGAAACAAAATTTGATTAAAATACATGCAAGTCCAAGTTTCTGTAGGAACTGGCACGATAGAGGACCCCTCGTGATAAATATTCCTTTTAACAGAAGCATTACGGTAGTTTAAATTCCTGACTTTAATAGATTTGAGGATTTACATTAAATTTAAAGAAATCTAAATACTAGTAGCAAATGAATAAATTTATTTTTTGCATTAAAACCAGAAAATGTTGTCATTTTTAAACTCTACTGTGCATGGATGAACTTGAAAAAGTATGTGATATATGGAGTGTATTTCCTCCATGGCATCTTGAATCCACTGTGAGAGCCAACAACACAGTAGACCTTTCGGTCAAGTGACCTGTGATGGATGAGGGTATTACGGCATGTATTTTTTTTCCTAATTTGGACAAAGCTATTTCTCATACATTCAAAACGATATTTAAAACACAATGTCTTGTATGGTTTTTATACCCCCGCTCCGAAGGAGAGGGGGTATACTGTTTTACCCTTGTGTGTCTGTCTGTCCGTCCGTCCGTCCGTCTGTCACGTTTTACTTTCTCAAACTGCTCTTACATCTTATACACCAGCAAACTGAACTCTTGGAGTTTGATTTGGGGTATCATGTTGTTTTGTAAAAAGGTTTCAAAAATTCTCTGTTAGTCCTGGGGGTCAAATAATTGGTAAAAAATGACGTTTTTTCACAAAAAACCTTCTTCCTCGAACTCCTCCTACATTTTCAAAAGTAGACAAATCATCTTTTGGAATATGTTTTAGGGTATCCTATAGATGCGCAATAAGGTTTCGGAATTTTCAATTTTGTCCTGGGGGTCATTTAATGGCAAAAAAATGACGTTTTTTTTACAAAAAAACTGGTTTAAAAAACGTCATTTTTTTTAAGCAGTAGCCAAATGATCTTCTAGACTATGATTGGGGGTGTCATATTGAGGCATGATCAGGTTCCAGAATTTTTTTTTTAATTAAGGGGATCAGTGGGCAACAAAAAATGACGTTTTTTGGCAAAAAAAATGGTTCCCAGAACTCCTCTTACAACTTTTGGAGTAGCTACGTCATCTCTTGGGATATAATTGGGGCTGTCCTATAGATGTGCAATAAGGTTTTAAAAATTTAAATTTCATCCTGGGAGTCAAATAGTAGCAGAAAATTGACGTTTATCACTAAAAAAACAAACATTGATCCAAGAGCTCCTCTTATGATTTAATGGATAGATAATCATATCTTGGGATATGATAGGGACTGTTCTATAGATGTGCAGTAAGGTTTTCAAAATTTAAATTTCATCCAGGGAGTCAAAATGTAGCAGAATATTGACGTTTATCACTTAAAAAAAAACATAGATCCTAGAACTCCTTTTATGATTTAATGGATAGACACATCATATCTTGGGATATGAAAGGAACTGTTCCATAGATGTGCATTACGGTTTTGAAAAATTAAATTTAACCCTGAGGCCCATTACCTACCGGTACATACATTTTGATGCCCTTTAAGGATCAAGAATATATATGGTTAAGGGGTGGGGATCTCAACCGTTTTCGAGATATTCGTGCACTTCCTGTTCAAGGGGGGTCATGACCACCCCCGGGGCCCATGACCTACATACCGTTTGATGCCCCTTGACACAAGGAACAAGAATATATAAGGTTTAAGGGTGGGGATCTCAACTGTTTTGAAGATATTAAGGGACTTGCTGTTTGAGGGCGTCAGGACCACCCACAGGGCCCGTGACCTACATAACATTTGATGCCCCTTGACATCAGAAGCATGAATATATATGGTTTAGGGGTCATGATTATAACAGTTTCTGAGATATATGGTAATTTCAAATTCCTGGGGGGTGGGGATGACCCCAGGGGTCAGATCTAATAAACCCTATATATTGCCAGTAACCGCCAATATATGATTATGAAAACCCTATGTTATTATCTTTGTCCGTTTTCAAGTTACCATTTACAATAGAGTCTATGATTCTTCCTACAAGGTTCAATGTTAGACCCCACACCCTTTGACACCCCCCCCCCCTCCTCCCCCGAAAAGTGGTTGTCTAACCCAAAATGAGAAAAATCAAACAAGGGTGCACAACTAGATTTGCAGGCCTATCATATCCTAGAGTTTTGTACAATTATGTTCAGCCATCTCTGAGAAACAAGTTCAGAGCGGGAAAGAAGAAAAAGAAGATGAAGAATATATACATGTATTAAGAACCGTACAAAAACAATAAGTCTCCAAACTTCATTCAGGAGACTTAATAATTAATAAAGATTAAATAGAGATAGGATCATCAAACATCAATAATTTAAAGACTAGATGCTGTCATTAGACAGTTATACCCGCACCATGTGTTTGCCCCTAAATAACACTGTTTTGTACCAGTTTAATTAAAAATGAAGGCTATATGCAAGCTCCGGTAATACAATTAAAATTTATAATTTTCATATGATAATACACATCGTGACATGAGCAGCACTTTATGTGCAATATGGGGTAGAACTGTTTGCATTGAATTTTCAGTTAATCAATAATCTTAACATTTTATGTCATAGAAAGTATAATGGTCTATATAATTATTATAAACAAAATTCAAAATTGAATTATGCCCCCTCCCCGTGGCGGTTGCCGGTTTTAGATTTGCTTCTGTGTGCCTACATGAACATCATCGTGTGCACAGATTTAGAGAAGGGGTGGGAGTGAGCGGTCCAGACCCCCCCCCCCCCCCATGAAAATTCATTTATATCAATTGTAAAAGTACCAAAAATACACCTTGGACCCCAATGCTCTTACAGACATGTAAACGCTCAAACCCATTGCGCTTCAATGTTAGGTAACATTATTTGGGGGGGGGGGGGGTAAATATTTAATCAATATTTGATATACTTTATTGTTTATCTCAATAGAAAGTATACATGTACATCACAATATGCAGGTGTCCTGCACCACCTTAAAGCTGTTATTTACCTAATGAAATAGTGCAAGTGGATTTGAAGAATAGGTCATAAAAATACATGCATGTTACAAATGAATGATCTTTGTCTGAAGTTACGTACACAACACAGGTCTGCATGTCTCATTAGCGGGTACTAGTTTTACCCAGCTCTTCGATTAGATGGGTTCACGTGTATACATACATGGGTGTTGCTAAAACGCGGAACGGAAAACGGAACGGAAAGTGGAACGGAAGGGAAAACGGAAAATCTTATCTAATGTTATTTACCTCATAGATTTGTTAATCATGCTAAAACGATATTCTTTATGTACCTTTTTTTTTTTTTGGAAAGATTAGCAATATTAGATTATTTATTCAAGAATATTTATTACCTCAAAATTAACAGTACATGCATTGACCACTATATTCTGTCCCAAAATATCCTCGATTCACTTTTTGCTGTATATTTATATATACCTCAGGGCTTAAGCGATTCTCTTTTAGAAGCATTACACATTCTCATTATTCTTTCTTTAAAACGTCCTCTCTAGCTTATCAGCTGGTATAAATACACGGCTAAAAACAAAGAAGTCTACGGGGTTTTGCATTTCAACAGACCCGGATTATAGTGTTGAAAAATTGTGCAAGGTCTTCTGAGTGACTTCCAAATGGAGAAAAGATGTCAACATTTTCCATTATAAATCGTCCAAATGTGCTGCATGAATGTTTTGGGATCGACATACTATAGTCCCAATATATAATCTTAAAATCAAATTAGGCAACGTCTAGAGCTCTCTATTCGGATCATATGTTTATAGCTGCTGGAATAAACAACTGCTTAGTAATACAAACGTAAACAAAATTGCATTGCTAAAAATACCAGTTTCACAAATTACTAGTTTCACAAATTACCGGGTATATTTTAATGTTTTCTATATTTTAATTTTTAATGTCGTCAGTCCTACGGTTTTTTTTCTTCCATCTCAATGATACTGTATCGTCTGTATGATAAAAGATCGTCTAGAACACCGACAATTCAATTTTGATGTAAGTATATACATGTACATCATCATATTTGAAATATAAAAATGTATACATTTGATTTTTCCGTTTCGTACTCAACTAAAGCCGAATGAATACAATGCTATAATTGATAGACATTCATATGAATATTAATAAGATAACATGTTGATAATCATTCATTAGATATAAATAAAAGATACAAAGTAAATCGTTTCTGGCCAGTCTATACCCTTTTTAAGCGATAAACGTGATGCTATTTTCCATTCCGTTCCGCTTTCCGTTCCGCTTTTCGTTCCGCGTTTTAGCAACACCCATACATATACATGTCTGTGTTTTCCGTATGCAGAAAAGGATTAGGCCCCTAGTTAAGATCAGCTAAAGGAATTCATTATTGTGTTTTAATTGGATTATCATTATGATGTTGACCAATTTAGGTAAGCATAATACATGTAGTAGCAGTAGCGCAATATAATGAGATGCCAGCATGCATATATAAGTTCTACTTTCACTTTCTAAATGTGAGCATACTGTATCATCATCTTTTAATTTTTAAATAAGCTTAACATCGTTACCTATCCTATCGCATTTGTAAAGTTTCTGTCATTTTAGTTCCAAAAGTTATTTTTTTCATTTGTCAGACTGCATGATCATGCACTATTGAGTTGACCCCATATTGACCCTGTATAAACATTTCTTATTAAATTTGTGTATTACATGTAAGTAGGTGTAGACACTTATCATTTTTATATGAGTTATAATAGGAAGGAAGGAGTATTTCTTTCCTAATGTATTATATGCATCAATACAATGTAGGTCATGACCTTATGGGACTGTTCTGACCCCACAAAACAGGAAAATACAAATATCTTCTAATGTCATTATGCATGCATGATGCATCAAATGTGTAAAGTACATTAATGACCCCCAGGTGTTGTCTTTAACCCCCCAACCCCCATAATAATGTATTTAATCTTATTCATATGTTATGCAGTAGTGTTTGATCCATGTGCCGGGTAATTCCTAGCCTAATGATATGTCACTGCTTTGTTTAGGAAACTTTACAATTGCCCCAAATAGGCGATTAATACACATGAAGTGATGCATATAACATTTTGTTAATCCAAAATGTTAATCACAAGAGAAAAAGCAATCAAGAAATGATTTAAAATGTGCTTCTGTACACATGTAAGAATGTATTAAGAAGACTGAATCTTTTAACCAGATTAGATTGGGGGGGGTGGGGGGGGGGGAGTGAATGTGGATATAAAACATTTATAATTTGAATAATTTATTGTTATTAATTTTAACTTGTCAATGAATACTACTTATTGATCCCAAGGTAGAAATATGACCTCTGATCATATCTCAATAGATCATTTGTCAATTATGCAAGGTGTAATTAATTTTTTTTTAAGAATAACATTTTTTTACCAGTTTATGTAAGTTTTTAGACAATCAAATTATATTTTGATTTTGATAGATCATTCGACAAAGGGAGGGGGTGGGGGGGGGGGGGGGGGGGATGGACAGTTTATATTTGAGTTTGTTTGGGAGTGGGGGTTCCAAGTCATATATGATATATTTGACAATTTTTTAATGTAATTTAAAATAAGACTAAGCCATACTACTTGCAGTCATGAACATGAAAAGTATAGAACAAAACAAAAACTAATACATATACATGTATATATACATAGGAAGTATTACAAAACAGATGATTGATCTATATCTGTGTTCTTAAAATTGATCGATCATATATCATGTTAACATATTATATTATTGTTTCTTTGTTCAAGGCATTTAAGATGGTATGTAGGCCATGATCCCAAATGCTCTTCCTGAAATTATTAAATATCATAAAAACCATCCCCACCTTAATCCAAAGATATTATTCCTTCCTTAGGTCATTGCAGGCGCATCAGATCATTATGGCATGTAAGTCATGACCCTAAGGGGTCATCCTGACCCCCCTTAGAATCAGAAATTGTCAATTATCTTTAAATTATTGATGTTTGATGATCCTATCTCTATTTAATCTTTATTATTAAGTCTCCCGAATGAAATTTGAAGACTTATTGTTTTTGTACGGTTCTTAATACATGTATTATTATTCTTCATCTTCTTTTTCTTCTTTCCTGCTCTGAACTTGTTTTCTTAGAGATGGCTGAACAGAATTGTACAAAACTCTAGGATTTGATAGGCTCTGCATATCTAGTTGTGCACCCTGGTTTGATTTTTCTCATTTTGGGTTAGACAACCACTTTTCGGGGGAGGGGGGTGTCAAAAGGGTGTGGGGTCTAACATTGAACCTTGTAGGAAGAATCGTAGACTCTATTGTAAATGGTAACTTGAAAACGGACAAAGATAATAATATAGGGTTTTCATAATCATATATTGGCTGTTACTGGCAATATATAGGGTTTATTAGATCTGACCCTTGGGGTCATCCCCACCCCCAGGAATTTGAAATTACTATATATCT
>NC_069114.1:41470789-41496408 GCF_025612915.1 Magallana angulata
CGACGTACAGTTGATGGGAAAGAAGTTAATAACTACAAGGGCTTGGACAGGGCTGTGAAACATTTTGAGGCAGGAGATATTTCTCAAATTGTAGCTGCCCAAGTAAGCAAATATATCCCTGATTATAAAGTATAATTTTTTATTTTTCAAACCATGGATTTACATGGATTATTTAAAATCATTTTAAAATATCAGTGTTATTCTACACAGAAACCACATACATTTAGTTCATAAATATACATAACTTTTTTTTCATAAGAGCATTTGCAAGCTTGCTCCACAAATTTTTAACATATTTTAATATGTCAGTTTAGACAAGTTAAACATATTGTTTATCTTTTACAAATATCTGACCTAAAGAGGAGACAATAACAATTTGTAGAATAGATGCGTGTATTATATATATGATGTATTGCCTATTTGATAATCATTTTATCAAATCATTTATTCTAGATTGATGATTCTGTTGAATATATCAGAGGATTTTGTCTTGCTTCCATGAAAAAGGCAAAATACAAAGTGTATATTTGCATCGAGGACAAACAGAATGTGTGTTTTGCCTACTGTGAATGCCCAATTGGGTAGGAGCTTTTTACCATTCAGCTGTTCTCTCAGAAAATATTTAAATTCCATAAAAATATTTCATTTGATGCTTTCAAACCCTTTCAAATCAAGCACCCTGTAAAATACAGGCAATGCAGGAGTCTTGAGCAAATTTACTGGTGGATCATTTGAACAATGTGTATTTAATTTGATGAATAATTATTGGTTCAAGTATAACATTAATATTAATGAGATGAAAAAATATATAATTATATATTAATCAATAATTTATATTATCATTACAGATTAGCCCAATCTTGCAGCCATATTGGTGGCCTCCTATTCCATTTGCACCATCTTCATTTACATGAGGTTTTGAAATCAGATAGTGCTACGTCGAAACAATGTATGTGGAACGTGCCGAGACCAATCAAGATGGACCCTAAGCCCCTCAAGGAGTGGAACTTTGCCAAACCAAAACTGCAAGAGAGTGGTGAGATTGAGCACAGGACCACGGATGGAAGAAAATTGGATTTTGATCCGCGTCATCCAACACAGAGAAAGTTCAATATCTGCCACTCTCTTGAGCAGCTTAAATTGCTCAAGAGCATATTTCCCAATACTGGTCAGTTAACATACTCCAACATGATCTTGGTTTAAAATTTAATTTTTACTATATAATTAAGAAAAATACATTTATAACAACAACAGATAATTTCAATTCCCTGACACATTATATGATGGACAATTTAAAAAAAAATTAAACTAAAACTCCTCTGAAAACATAACATAAATTTAATAAATAAATTCTTTTGAAAGGCATGGGTCACTTGTGGAATATTCCGGATGAAAGCCCAGAGTTTGAATCTGAAGTGGAGGTAGAGTCAACAGAGGATCCGAGGGAAAAGGCGATGAAAGCTCTGATCCTGTCTGATGAGAACTGTAAGAAATGTTTTGTATACATGTAAACATAGAGTCTAAAAATGTAAAAGTAAAACTGAGAACGATTATTCAATTACTTTTTTGTACATAGTACCCATGACAATATCAATCAATGAAAGCCTCAGCTCGTACATTGAGGAGAAAACAAGAGGACAGAGGGCATGCAGCCTGTGGAGAGACCTGCACAAGGGGAGAATAACTAGTTCCTTATTTGGCGCAGTTCTAAGCTCTGGAACAAATCCTGTCTCCTTAGTGAACCAGATTGTGAATGGTTCTAATCTTGACAGGTACATTTTCATAAAACTTACAGGTATAAAAATCTTTAACTAAGAAATGCTATTAGTTTATAATTCTGCTAAATAAAATCTCATACTAGGTACCAGACACTACCTCCACCAGTCCAGTGGGGAGTAGACAAGGAAGAGGAGGCTCTCAAGGACTACCTGACACTGCAAAATGCTGTGACTGATTTAACAACGGAGGCATCTGGACTCACCATCTACCCAACCCATGCCTTTTTAGGAGCATCTAGTGATGGTTGGGTGCATGATAAATCCATGCCCGAGGGGAACCAAACAGGGGTTCTTGAGATCAAATGTCCATACTCGATCTCTGGAAAAATTATTACTGATAAAGAGGTAAAATAAATTGTGCAAGAGTCAACAACTTTTTTATCATCTTCAAAGCACATTTATTGAACAAGTTTGTGAACTCTTTCAGGTACATGAGCTAGCAGGACAAGCTGGGTTCTGCTTGGAAATTACCAATGAAGGGCCTAGACTAAAGAGAAGTCATAAATATTATGCCCAAATCCAAGGGGAAATGGCAATAATGGGATGTCCGTGGGGAGATTTTGTTGTATGGACCGCTGCCAGCCAAAGCAACTGCTTTGTTGAAAGAATTAACTTTGATGTTGAATTTTGTTCTGCCATGTTGCCAAAATTAGTTGAATTTTTTGTTAGTCACATTTTACCCTTTTACACTAAACAATAAATTTCTATTATGCTTTTTATCAAATTCATAAATGACTTAGTTTTTATTATAATGTTTATCAACACAAGCATAGGAAGTGTTTGACTATACATACCTAACTTTCAATCAAAGGTACATCAAGGTTTGTTATCCAACAGCAAACAGAAAACATCTGTGATGATAATGGCACTAAAGAAAGAGAAAGAACACCATCAAATATATGAAAATTTTTGACGCGGCCAATAGCTCTTTCCACATGAATTCTTAATTTAGCAATTTCTTGAGTATTTAAAACTTCTTGAGTTGTAAACTGATTAGAAGAAGAACGAAAAGGTGGAATATTAAGAGTGCATCCCTTTTTCTCTAACATGTCTTTGATGGTAAAACCCTTGTCTGCCATCACCCCATCGCCCTCTTCTATGAGGTCTAATAGGCAGGTGCGCTCAATCATCTGTCGGTCTGAAACTCTTCCACCAAAGCCCTCTGAAACAAATGAAATCACACCAGAAGGAGTGATTCCAACAAGAAATTTTAAAGTAGTGTGATGCTTGTAATTTGAAAATGACTGATTCTGATTAACCAAACTGCTGGATCTTTGAATAAAGATTTCAGTACAATCAAGTATAACTCTTAAATTAGGGAAAGATTTAAAACATGACGGCATATTTCTCTGAATAACATCCCTTGATGGAAAGGGGTTCAGCTCCTTAAGTTCCTTGTAGAGTAGGCAAACCCAGGTGGTGAAGTACTGAGAGAATGCACCCACGGACACACCAAACCGCTCTGCCATGTCCTGGACATACAATCCGACCTAAAGTTATATTTTTTAAAGTTCTATGACATACAAGTCAGAGTCTATGGTTCCTGTAAATGAATATGATAGTACATGATAAATACAGACTCATTGCCAGTAATTATGTGTTACCTTCAGCCTCATCATGGTTGCTAAGAATTGGTCGATTGGATCAAGAGCCATGCACCGCCTAGATCTAGTCCTCTCATCAGGGGTTGATGAACTTCCACGCCAGTATACCATCTTCTCGCATTTAGGTGCCAGGTAGCTAAAATTGTTCATTAGTAACATACAATATTTATATGTACTTATACATAAAAAGGCCATAAATCATGAAATTCCAAATTGAGAATTTCAACTATTTTTCTTATTAATTCCAATGACCAAAAAAAAATAAGAATTAAAGAAAACATACTTAAACAGCCACAAAAACACAGCAAAGCTTGGAAGTCCTGTATAGAACTTCGTCATGGCATCATCATCTTTGATCTTTGAAACAGACCATTTGTTGTCCTGCATCCGTCTGAGTTCCAACTTTAATCTCATGTTCTCCTGTAAAAGAGGATCTGGGTCACACTGTACACCTGTAATTATAGAATAAAATCCACTAATTAATATACAACAGTACTTCAAACTTTGAACAAACTTTATTCTATGGTAGAAGTGAATGAGTTGTTCTCCAATATCAATACCTATGTCTCTAGTCAATCTGACTCCTGTCTCTACATCATCTTCAATCTCTGTCATGGGTGCTGCAAGATCAGAAATCATCTCTTCCTCCTTATCTGTAAATGTAAATTTCATACAAAGGATGTCTGTATTATAATTAACATTATATAAATAGTGCCTGTTTGGGAGGGTAACAGTTGAAATTGACACTCCGAGAAAACCATTGTCAACCGACGCGAAGCGGAGGTTGACAATGGTTTTCGAGGGGTGTCAATTTCAACTGTTATCCTCCCAAACAGGCACTTTTTATTTTGTTATACTGAATGTCTTAATTTTTAAGAAAATTTTACTGCTTTTATATAGGAATAACGTGAATTCTACAGCGAACCGTACGCGCATAATTTTCGCGCATGTAACATTTTTTAATGTTACCCGTTGCTAAGTGCGTTACTAACGCTGAGGGTAATAGAAAATATTATTAACTGCGTCTTAACCAATCAGATTTCAGTATTTAACATGAAAGTATAACAACATATAATGTGTAGAAATTAACTAGCTCATTCACTCAATGTTTTGCATATCTGATTTTCAAAGTTATTATTAAAAAACACAAAACCATGATAGTCAATATAAATGGCTCTCACCTTTGCTGTAAGAATGGGCAAACATAGAAAAGCTCAAACTCCTATTCTCCTGCTCTCTAGCCCTTTCTTTAGACTCTTCAAATTCCTATTGAATATAAGTGTTTGCAGTCAATAAATGAAGAAATTGCTAATTCTAGATTTGTAATTCTGTAAAAATCTATATTATTTAATTAATATGAATATAAATAATTTTGAATCAATGGTTTAAAGTGTAAATCTTACATACTTGTAACAACAACAAAAAAGATTTTTTAATATTAATTTTTTGTTAATTAATATTATTTTTTTTTTGGTTTATAATACCTATTTTTTTTCAAACTTACCTTCTGCAGATTTCTTCTTGATACTCTCTCTTCTCTCTCATGATCAACTGTTTTTTCCTTGTAAGAGAAGATGGTCGGGGCATAATTGGCATCATCTGGGTCATCACTATGCCATCCAAACTCAAAATGCTCTGAACAAATGCAGGAAAACTCATTAGGTGCAAAGTTTTTTCTGTTGATTGCCCTAATCCAGGCACGACGCTTTCGAACATCTTTGGGAAATCTGTAAAGTATAATGGAATAAAAACATTTTTACAAATTGCATACACCAGTAGTTAGGGCTATAATTTGTGCAAACAATGACTATAAGAATCTGTTTTCTACATTTTCAAAACATGACAAACAATAAAATTCATTTGAAAATATGTAAACTCTGTTTGCTTCGAATATTGCTTTTCAAATATTAAAAAATAAAGCAATCTTTCTTATCTTTTTCTCAATGCATACAATGAGAAACACCGTTAGTCAAACTATGAAATTAATGTTTCACGAAGTAAATAAAAGTGTTAGCATGTTGCCGTGATTTCATGGTTTATCTTCAATGAACAGTCTAAAGAGTATGATCGAAGCTTTGGGAGTTAAATGAAAACATAATTTCTCTGAAAATAGCTAAATCAAAGAAATCAAAGCCAAAGACATATAGTAAGCCCCTATACATCATGTACATAGTAGGTTCGCTTCGTCGGTCATTTTTAAAAATATCAATGAAAAGATATCATAAACATACCTGAAAAAATGGAGGCCTTTCTCCTTTCCTTTCGAGTCATCCCGATTTGTGCACTGAACAACGCAACAAGCACGCACCATAGCTTTGTGTTTGTTATGATTAAAGCGAAAGAAGAGCGGTTTCAGTAAAAAGAAAGTTGCCCTGCGGAAGTGTTTGTGCGCATGCGCGAAAAGCAGTCCCGCAGTTATCGTGAAGGGGCTTCAATTAGACTGTTTCACGATAAATTCTACGCATGCGCATAACTACTTCCGCAGGGCAACTGCTATGTAGGTCACTATTTCTACTACGAAAGAACAAAAGTTCACACGCATGAAATAAAGTATTTTTAAGTGAAAGTGTGTTTGTTTTTTGTTTTAAAGTAATCATTGTATCCAAATCCCACTTTTTATGAGAAAAAATACAAGGTATTACGCTATTTAAATTTAAAATTAAGAGTCGAACTTCGTGCACTACGGGCACTTCCGTGTTTACATACTTCGTCGAAGATGGCTACCCGGGAGAATTCAAATGACCAAAAGAGGAAAAGAAAGGGTGCACTGACTGATTTGCCCATTAAGTACCAGGCTACAACACTTGATGGTATTATTCCAGATATACCTGGTCATGAAAACCTCCCCCCATTGCAACTAGCGTCTTATTCTGCCATCCCTCCCAATTCCCTGCCCAAGATCTCCTTTCAACAAATCTACCATCACATGATTTTACGACGTACAGTTGATGGGAAAGAAGTTAATAACTACAAGGGCTTGGACAGGGCTGTGAAACATTTTGAGGCAGGAGATATTTCTCAAATTGTAGCTGCCCAAGTAAGCAAATATATCCCTGATTATAAAGTATAATTTTTTATTTTTCAAACCATGGATTTACATGGATTATTTAAAATCATTTTAAAATATCAGTGTTATTCTACACAGAAACCACATACATTTAGTTCATAAATATACATAACTTTTTTTTCATAAGAGCATTTGCAAGCTTGCTCCACAAATTTTTAACATATTTTAATATGTCAGTTTAGACAAGTTAAACATATTGTTTATCTTTTACAAATATCTGACCTAAAGAGGAGACAATAACAATTTGTAGAATAGATGCGTGTATTATATATATGATGTATTGCCTATTTGATAATCATTTTATCAAATCATTTATTCTAGATTGATGATTCTGTTGAATATATCAGAGGATTTTGTCTTGCTTCCATGAAAAAGGCAAAATACAAAGTGTATATTTGCATCGAGGACAAACAGAATGTGTGTTTTGCCTACTGTGAATGCCCAATTGGGTAGGAGCTTTTTACCATTCAGCTGTTCTCTCAGAAAATATTTAAATTCCATAAAAATATTTCATTTGATGCTTTCAAACCCTTTCAAATCAAGCACCCTGTAAAATACAGGCAATGCAGGAGTCTTGAGCAAATTTACTGGTGGATCATTTGAACAATGTGTATTTAATTTGATGAATAATTATTGGTTCAAGTATAACATTAATATTAATGAGATGAAAAAATATATAATTATATATTAATCAATAATTTATATTATCATTACAGATTAGCCCAATCTTGCAGCCATATTGGTGGCCTCCTATTCCATTTGCACCATCTTCATTTACATGAGGTTTTGAAATCAGATAGTGCTACGTCGAAACAATGTATGTGGAACGTGCCGAGACCAATCAAGATGGACCCTAAGCCCCTCAAGGAGTGGAACTTTGCCAAACCAAAACTGCAAGAGAGTGGTGAGATTGAGCACAGGACCACGGATGGAAGAAAATTGGATTTTGATCCGCGTCATCCAACACAGAGAAAGTTCAATATCTGCCACTCTCTTGAGCAGCTTAAATTGCTCAAGAGCATATTTCCCAATACTGGTCAGTTAACATACTCCAACATGATCTTGGTTTAAAATTTAATTTTTACTATATAATTAAGAAAAATACATTTATAACAACAACAGATAATTTCAATTCCCTGACACATTATATGATGGACAATTTAAAAAAAAATTAAACTAAAACTCCTCTGAAAACATAACATAAATTTAATAAATAAATTCTTTTGAAAGGCATGGGTCACTTGTGGAATATTCCGGATGAAAGCCCAGAGTTTGAATCTGAAGTGGAGGTAGAGTCAACAGAGGATCCGAGGGAAAAGGCGATGAAAGCTCTGATCCTGTCTGATGAGAACTGTAAGAAATGTTTTGTATACATGTAAACATAGAGTCTAAAAATGTAAAAGTAAAACTGAGAACGATTATTCAATTACTTTTTTGTACATAGTACCCATGACAATATCAATCAATGAAAGCCTCAGCTCGTACATTGAGGAGAAAACAAGAGGACAGAGGGCATGCAGCCTGTGGAGAGACCTGCACAAGGGGAGAATAACTAGTTCCTTATTTGGCGCAGTTCTAAGCTCTGGAACAAATCCTGTCTCCTTAGTGAACCAGATTGTGAATGGTTCTAATCTTGACAGGTACATTTTCATAAAACTTACAGGTATAAAAATCTTTAACTAAGAAATGCTATTAGTTTATAATTCTGCTAAATAAAATCTCATACTAGGTACCAGACACTACCTCCACCAGTCCAGTGGGGAGTAGACAAGGAAGAGGAGGCTCTCAAGGACTACCTGACACTGCAAAATGCTGTGACTGATTTAACAACGGAGGCATCTGGACTCACCATCTACCCAACCCATGCCTTTTTAGGAGCATCTAGTGATGGTTGGGTGCATGATAAATCCATGCCCGAGGGGAACCAAACAGGGGTTCTTGAGATCAAATGTCCATACTCGATCTCTGGAAAAATTATTACTGATAAAGAGGTAAAATAAATTGTGCAAGAGTCAACAACTTTTTTATCATCTTCAAAGCACATTTATTGAACAAGTTTGTGAACTCTTTCAGGTACATGAGCTAGCAGGACAAGCTGGGTTCTGCTTGGAAATTACCAATGAAGGGCCTAGACTAAAGAGAAGTCATAAATATTATGCCCAAATCCAAGGGGAAATGGCAATAATGGGATGTCCGTGGGGAGATTTTGTTGTATGGACCGCTGCCAGCCAAAGCAACTGCTTTGTTGAAAGAATTAACTTTGATGTTGAATTTTGTTCTGCCATGTTGCCAAAATTAGTTGAATTTTTTGTTAGTCACATTTTACCCTTTTACACTAAACAATAAATTTCTATTATGCTTTTTATCAAATTCATAAATGACTTAGTTTTTATTATAATGTTTATCAACACAAGCATAGGAAGTGTTTGACTATACATACCTAACTTTCAATCAAAGGTACATCAAGGTTTGTTATCCAACAGCAAACAGAAAACATCTGTGATGATAATGGCACTAAAGAAAGAGAAAGAACACCATCAAATATATGAAAATTTTTGACGCGGCCAATAGCTCTTTCCACATGAATTCTTAATTTAGCAATTTCTTGAGTATTTAAAACTTCTTGAGTTGTAAACTGATTAGAAGAAGAACGAAAAGGTGGAATATTAAGAGTGCATCCCTTTTTCTCTAACATGTCTTTGATGGTAAAACCCTTGTCTGCCATCACCCCATCGCCCTCTTCTATGAGGTCTAATAGGCAGGTGCGCTCAATCATCTGTCGGTCTGAAACTCTTCCACCAAAGCCCTCTGAAACAAATGAAATCACACCAGAAGGAGTGATTCCAACAAGAAATTTTAAAGTAGTGTGATGCTTGTAATTTGAAAATGACTGATTCTGATTAACCAAACTGCTGGATCTTTGAATAAAGATTTCAGTACAATCAAGTATAACTCTTAAATTAGGGAAAGATTTAAAACATGACGGCATATTTCTCTGAATAACATCCCTTGATGGAAAGGGGTTCAGCTCCTTAAGTTCCTTGTAGAGTAGGCAAACCCAGGTGGTGAAGTACTGAGAGAATGCACCCACGGACACACCAAACCGCTCTGCCATGTCCTGGACATACAATCCGACCTAAAGTTATATTTTTTAAAGTTCTATGACATACAAGTCAGAGTCTATGGTTCCTGTAAATGAATATGATAGTACATGATAAATACAGACTCATTGCCAGTAATTATGTGTTACCTTCAGCCTCATCATGGTTGCTAAGAATTGGTCGATTGGATCAAGAGCCATGCACCGCCTAGATCTAGTCCTCTCATCAGGGGTTGATGAACTTCCACGCCAGTATACCATCTTCTCGCATTTAGGTGCCAGGTAGCTAAAATTGTTCATTAGTAACATACAATATTTATATGTACTTATACATAAAAAGGCCATAAATCATGAAATTCCAAATTGAGAATTTCAACTATTTTTCTTATTAATTCCAATGACCAAAAAAAAATAAGAATTAAAGAAAACATACTTAAACAGCCACAAAAACACAGCAAAGCTTGGAAGTCCTGTATAGAACTTCGTCATGGCATCATCATCTTTGATCTTTGAAACAGACCATTTGTTGTCCTGCATCCGTCTGAGTTCCAACTTTAATCTCATGTTCTCCTGTAAAAGAGGATCTGGGTCACACTGTACACCTGTAATTATAGAATAAAATCCACTAATTAATATACAACAGTACTTCAAACTTTGAACAAACTTTATTCTATGGTAGAAGTGAATGAGTTGTTCTCCAATATCAATACCTATGTCTCTAGTCAATCTGACTCCTGTCTCTACATCATCTTCAATCTCTGTCATGGGTGCTGCAAGATCAGAAATCATCTCTTCCTCCTTATCTGTAAATGTAAATTTCATACAAAGGATGTCTGTATTATAATTAACATTATATAAATAGTGCCTGTTTGGGAGGGTAACAGTTGAAATTGACACTCCGAGAAAACCATTGTCAACCGACGCGAAGCGGAGGTTGACAATGGTTTTCGAGGGGTGTCAATTTCAACTGTTATCCTCCCAAACAGGCACTTTTTATTTTGTTATACTGAATGTCTTAATTTTTAAGAAAATTTTACTGCTTTTATATAGGAATAACGTGAATTCTACAGCGAACCGTACGCGCATAATTTTCGCGCATGTAACATTTTTTAATGTTACCCGTTGCTAAGTGCGTTACTAACGCTGAGGGTAATAGAAAATATTATTAACTGCGTCTTAACCAATCAGATTTCAGTATTTAACATGAAAGTATAACAACATATAATGTGTAGAAATTAACTAGCTCATTCACTCAATGTTTTGCATATCTGATTTTCAAAGTTATTATTAAAAAACACAAAACCATGATAGTCAATATAAATGGCTCTCACCTTTGCTGTAAGAATGGGCAAACATAGAAAAGCTCAAACTCCTATTCTCCTGCTCTCTAGCCCTTTCTTTAGACTCTTCAAATTCCTATTGAATATAAGTGTTTGCAGTCAATAAATGAAGAAATTGCTAATTCTAGATTTGTAATTCTGTAAAAATCTATATTATTTAATTAATATGAATATAAATAATTTTGAATCAATGGTTTAAAGTGTAAATCTTACATACTTGTAACAACAACAAAAAAGATTTTTTAATATTAATTTTTTGTTAATTAATATTATTTTTTTTTTGGTTTATAATACCTATTTTTTTTCAAACTTACCTTCTGCAGATTTCTTCTTGATACTCTCTCTTCTCTCTCATGATCAACTGTTTTTTCCTTGTAAGAGAAGATGGTCGGGGCATAATTGGCATCATCTGGGTCATCACTATGCCATCCAAACTCAAAATGCTCTGAACAAATGCAGGAAAACTCATTAGGTGCAAAGTTTTTTCTGTTGATTGCCCTAATCCAGGCACGACGCTTTCGAACATCTTTGGGAAATCTGTAAAGTATAATGGAATAAAAACATTTTTACAAATTGCATACACCAGTAGTTAGGGCTATAATTTGTGCAAACAATGACTATAAGAATCTGTTTTCTACATTTTCAAAACATGACAAACAATAAAATTCATTTGAAAATATGTAAACTCTGTTTGCTTCGAATATTGCTTTTCAAATATTAAAAAATAAAGCAATCTTTCTTATCTTTTTCTCAATGCATACAATGAGAAACACCGTTAGTCAAACTATGAAATTAATGTTTCACGAAGTAAATAAAAGTGTTAGCATGTTGCCGTGATTTCATGGTTTATCTTCAATGAACAGTCTAAAGAGTATGATCGAAGCTTTGGGAGTTAAATGAAAACATAATTTCTCTGAAAATAGCTAAATCAAAGAAATCAAAGCCAAAGACATATAGTAAGCCCCTATACATCATGTACATAGTAGGTTCGCTTCGTCGGTCATTTTTAAAAATATCAATGAAAAGATATCATAAACATACCTGAAAAAATGGAGGCCTTTCTCCTTTCCTTTCGAGTCATCCCGATTTGTGCACTGAACAACGCAACAAGCACGCACCATAGCTTTGTGTTTGTTATGATTAAAGCGAAAGAAGAGCGGTTTCAGTAAAAAGAAAGTTGCCCTGCGGAAGTGTTTGTGCGCATGCGCGAAAAGCAGTCCCGCAGTTATCGTGAAGGGGCTTATGTACATTAAAAAAAGTAAAGGGACGACACTCGCCATCTTGGATTTATAGGGGGCCCTCGTTTCAAGCTATGTTTTAAACAAGTTCTTCCATTTCTCCAACGATTTCTGACGAGATCTAGGTTGGAAAATATTCAACTGACTTATTCCTATCGTCTGACTACATCTGTACGCTGCATAATAAACACATCGTTCCGAAATGTACTAGATACTTGCCAAACTAATCGAAAGCAACGGAAGTTTACTTTTGAGTGACGTAAATTCTCCATATAATCACTGAGATGTTCCGAAAATGTAAGATAAATCTAGAGAGAGCAAAAATTCCGCGAAAAGTTATCCTCTTGGTTTATCCAATGCTTTCGGATCTCCTCAGTGATTACATGGAGAGTTTGCATCAACTTCCGTTGCTTTCGATAAGTTTGGCGAGTATCTAGTACATTTTGGAACGATGTGTTTATTATGCAGCGTACAGATGTAGTCAGACGATAGGAATAAGTCAGTTGAATATTTTCCAACCTAGATCTCGTCAGAAATCGTTGGAGAAATGGAAGAACTTGTTTAAAACATAGCTTGAAACGAGGACCCCCTATAAATCCAAGATGGCGAGTGTCGTCCCTTTACTTTTTTTAATGTACATTGAATACACATTTTTAACATGACTGAAACGGGGGATTTCAGTGAATTTATTTATTGCAATACACAGAAATACACATCAGATTACCAATTTTAATCATTTTTTTCTTCGGGAACAAATACTTAGGAAATTCACTATCCAACAACCAAGCCCCTGTGATTTACATACTTAACATAGATATTCATATCCCAGCTGGGTAGGAACGTTTGATGGCAAAAATTTACAATTTAAATAATCCTCCACACCTTTTAAGCATTGAACTTGTGTACTTATTTTGAGAAGGTTAAAACTTTTCCGGTTAAAACAACAACATTTGAACTCAGAAATATTCGAACACGCCCGTTATTAACCAGCTGGGATGCCCTGCATACGTTACGATGTAAACTTTCCCAAAGTACTTTTATTCTAAGTCTAAATTAAAACCGAAAATAAATTAAAGTATTGCTAGAATATATTAATTCTCATTTACTGATAATGAAAACAACAAAACAAATTAAGACCAATTACATGCACTCAGCAGATTGCCAGCATGGTCAGTGCCTTACGATATAATTGTATATGTATTTTAGGTTTTCCCGGCCCAACCAGCAATGAGTAAAGATCATATTTGAAATCAGTAAACTTGATATACTCAGTAGTTGTTAATGGATTTATATTTTTCTCCGTATGCAACCAGCAGTAATCAAACTGGTAATAAGGTCAGTTCCAATTGCCTTCATCGCACTCCTGAAGATCTGAAGGGAGTCTGGGGCTTTACACTCACTGATCATGATATATCGATAGTATATAATTACCCGAAGTACGCTTTGGAACGAGCCAACGCCCCCTGCGAACAAAAAATCTTTGGACACATTGTCCCCCCCCCCCCCCACAATTTTGCAAAGTTATACATATCCATAACCAAAGACCTTTTTTTCGTCAAGATTTTTTATATAAATCTAGCCGCCCCCACTTTCAATTTGCTTCCGACGGCACTGATGGTGCTTTGCATATGAAAAAAAATCATTTTCAAAATACACAGGATGAGAAATATAACGTCTGTAACTTCACACCGATCTATGAAAGTAATACGATGACAAGAGTGGACAAAAGATTTTTTTTTCAGGTCGACTCAGAGCTGTGGTTATTAATTAAAGAGAATATATATACATGTTTCCATTTTTCTTTTCATATGAGGTACTTCAGTATATGCAGTAAACGAGGTAGACTTGATCAGACCTGTATATTATCTTAATAGTAATCATGGTAATTATACAAAGAGAACGCAGACTTGATCAGGCCTGTACCTACCTGTGGTCTCGAGTTTATTTTCATGTATTTATTTGAAGATACCCCCCCCCCCCCCCCCCCCCCGGATAATTCTTCCGTTTTTATCCGCTTTTTAAAATATAAGACATCCCTAATGCGTTTTTGAAGTGCAAGCATTTTCATAACAATTTGACGCCATATTTTCCAATGATAATAAGATTTTAACAGAGTTTAAAGGTAAATTCTTAGTTGCAGATAAGGTATAATTGAAGCATCATTTATTGTAATATCAGCTGTAACGTTGTTGACGATCTAAGTTTGTACATTTTACCAGCTTCACCTGTTCACGCCGTCCACTGCCCCTGATTATACAAAAATTGAACAGGCAGAAAATTCGTTTGAACCGGGACGTACACATAACGTTTATTCGCCACTGGATTAATTGTTTTTGTTGCATTGTATCTTGCCTTTTATGAATCTGTTTGATTTTTTGCATTATAGTGTTGAACACTGATAATCAGTTGCAACTTAATCGACAGTTTTGTGAAGATGATCTGTAGAACAAAAATATATATGACCATTGAACACCCAAACATTAAACTCCTAAGAAATCTAATCTTTATTTTTTAAGACGCATCATCCATCTTTCAGGGTGTGCCAAGGTAAAGGCACACACTATCCGTGGATAGAATGATTTATCATTAAAATAATATTTTCATACAGACCAGGCTCCAGAAAGAAATAATGTATGAAAAGACTAATATATATACCTAAAACTGATGTTTCACAGACACAGTTAGATTATTCTTATAAAGCAGTATTCCAGTTATACATACTATTTCACACTTCATTAAAAAAAAAAAAAAGAAACATTGGGGGAAATATTGAGGTTATTTTGTTTTTTGACTCGAAATATTAGTACTGGAATGCTTCCTTTGATAAATCCAGGTCTCAATACATTGATGTGTTTTCATATATTTCTTGAGCAATAGTGAATACTGGCAAGAATATGTATTACATATAGTTGTTATACTTTCATGTTAAATAATGAAATCTGATTGGTTAAGACGCAGTTAATAATATTTTCTATTACCCTCAGCGTTAGTAACGCACTTAGCAACGGGTAACATTAAAAAATGTTATATGCGCGAAAATTATGCGCGTACGGTTCGCTGTATAATTCACGTTATTCCTATATAAAAGCAGTAAAATTTTCTTAAAAATTAAGACATTCAGTATAACAAAATAAATAGTGCCTGTTTGGGAGGGTAACAGTTGAAATTGACACCCCGAGAAAACCATTGTCAACCGACGCGAAGGGTAACAGTTGAAATTGACACCCCGAGAAAACCATTGTCAACCTCCGCTTCGCGTCGGTTGACAATGGTTTTCTCGGGGTGTCAATTTCAACTGTTACCCTCCCAAACAGGCACTATTTATATAATTCTCATTATTAAATATATACATGTATTTGTTAAGTTCGTAAGGTTGAGTCCCATTCTTGATATTTTTAATCTTGCCAGTTTTGTAAATCATGACAAATTTGAGAGTCTTGGCTCCTTAATATATTTCATATGTCTTTTTATCATTTACAATTAATGCAATATCTTATCAATGTTAAACTATTCTCAATTATAAAAAGAAAGAAATTAAGTGTTTATAAACATCTTTTCAAAAAAGGATAGTCCATAGATTCCCTTGAAATTACTGGGATCAATATGTATGTACATGTATATATTTTTCAAGTTCACTGCATATTTGATATATTTCAGACTGCCATGGGTACTAGAGTGTACATTGGCCATTTATCTTATCATGCTAGAGAGCGGGATGTAGAGAAGTTCTTCAAAGGCTATGGTAGAATAAGGGATGTCATGTTAAAAAACGGCTATGGATTTGTGGTAAGTTTTTTCTGCAATGAAGTTATTGAAATTAAAATTTTAAAAAAAGATATATTTATTACACTATTTGCGATGTGAAAAAATGTTAAATCGATGTGAAAAAATGTTAAATATCAAATATATAAGGCCAAAAAAAAAAATATGTGTGTTTCCTATTTCATCAAATTTTAAAATAGGGTAGGTAGGTCGGCTTTTTTTTTTTTTAAATGAGCTTTTAAGTTTTCCCCTTTCCTAGCATATGATTTTTCTATACAATAAGAAAATGTATTTTTTGACAGGTGGAGCAATCGTGGATAGAGACAACTGTTACAGAATTTAAGCTTTCTTAAATCTAAGGTTTATGTAGAATGTATATGAAGATTTTATTTTCATGTAAATAAAAAAAATATAAATATGACAGCCACTATAAATTAACAGAGTATAATACTCATTACCACAAATATATCATAAATTGGTTATTAGTTCTATTTTCTGACATAACAGTAAACATTTAAAATATCGTAACTAAGTGTTGAATTCAGAAACAGAGGAAATTCTGGTTGATCAGACGAGAGCCTTAGAATTAAATCTTTTCAATAATTCCAAAAAAACATGAATACATAATTAATGGTTTAAAACTAATTTTAAAAATTTCATTTGCAATTCAACTGCAGCATTTTAAAATTATTATATTTATAATATGTGAATGATTGTTGGGCCTATTCAAAGACTTACGATGTCTGCAGTCTCCACACCCAGAAATATAAAAAAAAACTTCGCTTCTGCTTTTTTCTTGTACATCTTTATATTAATTTTTAACACATCACTGCCCTATGAAACTATTTATTGCATTGATAATTAAGTTAAAATAACCAAGGATAACTTTCATCCATACTGTCAATCTGCCCATAGAAATCTTTAAAACGCTTTGATAAGTGGTGTTTTCTATTGAATAGTTACAAGCGTTTTTTGAACTCTGATTTGTAAGACTCTATTATTTAAACCAATTACGGTTGGTAATCTGGATTTGGAATAAAAAGTGTTAGAGTTGGCGCATAAAAAATAGGGTCGGTCGGGAAACCGGAAACACACATATTTTTTTTTTGGCCTAAGATCAGATCAACATTTGCTATTGACAGTGGTAAAACTGTGCATGATATTTGCTCTTAATCATCTAAGATACTTTATTTTCTTTTAACAGGAATTTGACGACTACAGAGATGCTGATGATGCTGTGTATGAACTGAATGGAAAAGAACTTTGTGGAGAAAGGTGGATATTTATGCATTGAAACTCAAGAGGAGGCCTCTGTCAAGATATTGTTGCTTTGCTCTCTTCTGATGTAATATGGGTTTTGGATTTTCTTTTCAGGGTGTCGATAGAGCACGCTAGGGGGACAGTTCGTGGTGGGGGTGGAGGGTACCGGGGAGACAGCTACCACAGGGAGAGTAGCTACAGCAGGAGACCTATGTGGATAGATAAGTAAGTCATCAAGGAAGTCCATTCAGACTCAGTATTCCAGTTTGAATACAAAACAATTATTAGGTCTTATGTTAATTTAAGATTTTGAACTTTTGGACCACCAGTGTACACATTTTGATAGTTAATTTTCCATTTTCAGCAGAAAAAAAGAATGTTATTTCAAAAGATGTACCGTATATTCCCGCTTATAAGTCGGTATTTTGGGAGTAGAAATTTGAACAAAAAGTAGGGGTCCGACTTATAGGCATGACATACAATCAGAAAATTTTTCCACTGGGTAAAACTTCGTTTTTGGGTGCCAATTTGCTTCCAACTTTTGACTTGTGATCCCTATACTTGACATGTTTATATTTTAATTACTAAAAAGATAAACACATTAATAAATGCATTGAAAGTTTCAACTGTATTTCTTAAAAATATAAACAGGGTTTATTTGATAGGATCTTTTATTTAAGCAGGCAATTATTTACGCCTGAGGTGATAATAGCTGTAGGTATAACTGTACTAAGGACAATACAAGCCAACACTGAGTGTAAGGGGCTAATTACCAACCCTAATCGGTCAGTATGGGATAAAATACCTGTCATTTTATTTCCAGTAGCATTTAAACTAGTTTTTGAGCTATAATCAAGTTGTAATGAGTGTTAAAAAAAATAATGGCGTCCAAAATCGAAAGTTACAAATTTCAAGAAAGATAACTCTGTTTACAGAAAACTATTAAAAAACATGGCGTCTACAAGCGATCTAGACAGTGGGATTACAGAACAGTAATTTCTGTTGAATACTTAAAAATTAATAACTGAAATAAATGCTGGTCTGTTTAAAAAAAATAAAGATCGTTTTATAATTATTCATAATTAATTTCACCTGAGGTGATAATAGCTATATTGGTGGCTGTAGGTGGCATGTCACCTAAAACAACACAAGCTAACACACCAGTTTTAAAAGGGGCTATACTATCTTAATCAGTTAACAGGGGATCAAAATCACTATAATTTTATTTTCAACAGTATTTTAAATAGTTTTAGAGCTAATACCAAGTGTATTAATAAAAAAAAATGGCGTCCAAAATCGAAAGTTATTATTCCAGGATAGATGTCTTAACTGAACACAACACTTTTAAAATGCATCTAGAAATGATAACAGAGGGGTCAAACACCAATACATTTTATCTAGAATATAGTCTTGCTTGATAAAATGTGCTAATTTGATTGAGAATTTATAGACTGATTATCCTGAAAAAGATACCCGACTTATAAGAGGGTCAATGGCAAAATCTTGTAAATAAACTTGAAAAAAGACAACCGACTTATAGGCGAACAATACTTATAGGCGAGTATATACGGTATATTAAGTGAATTAATACAGTTGAAATAACTTTAGCTTTTATGTTATCCTAAGTGATTATCAATGCTGGTGATAACAAGAATCTATCTACACTCCTGACTTTTGTTTTTTAAAGATATGGTCCTCCAACTAGAACAGAGTATCGAGTTATCGTTGAGAATCTGTCGTCTCGCGTCAGCTGGCAGGTGAGATGCTATTCATTATCATCATCTCTCAAACTTACTCATCATTTCCTCTTTTTCAGAATTTCCAGTCTACACCATTGATTATGACTTTTCATGCAGACATTAAAATACACTCGCAGATTTTTTCTAAAATTTTATGTGAAATCATTAAATGAATCTATATTAATTTTTTTGCTAAATGGATACATCATAATTAAATTTTGATCATTTCTCTCATAAGCTTGCGATGCTGTAGATGTCAGAAGCCTCGATGACTGAGGGCTCTGATGAGAGGGGTGTGACTGCTAGATGATTGACAGTCCCTGATGTTTTCTGGCTGTGTCTCTCTGTCGATGTGATGAGGGGTGCAGGGGTCTGGCTGTTCTATGTAGATGTAGAGTGATGGTTGTCCACGATGTAGACTGGCTGTTAATCACACATCAACAGCCAGTCTAGAATAGGGATGATGATGATGATGATGATGATGATGATGATGATGATGATGATGATGATGATGATCTGTGAAAATGAAAAAAAAATGTATTTCAGAACAGTCAGCCTTATAAGTGATTAGGCATGAGACCTTTAACCTCAAATTTGACGGATGTGTTTCACACTTTATTTTTAGTTTACTGATTTTTCAATTCACAAAAAAGAAAACATTAACAAAAATATACATGTATGTACATGTATATATATATATATATATATATACATGAACATGCATTGAAAGCTGTTTATGAAATGCCAAGAAAAAAATGTTTTTTGGTTGGGAAATGAGCAAGTTTGTCGAAGTCAAGAAGTGAAGATTTGATGTTGATTTTCTGATGACGTCATGGTGATGTCAGATGCTCTAGAGATCACAGCCATTCAGAGGGTGCTTGATGTCCTTTCAGATGTTTCTTTCTAGAAAATTATCACAGGAGGTAATTTATAAATGTTTAGTTAACATCTGTAAAATCAGCAACCATTGGTTGATTATGGGGTAGGAAGGATGTTGTCATTTGGAACTTGCCTAATATTTTAAAGAAAACATGCTACTCATCCCTGCTCCTTCCTCAATTCCCAAAATAAATAATGGAAAGGAAACAAATGCACATCCAGGTAACAAAAAGCCGTATTCATCAAGAGGAAATAAGTACCACCTTCTAATTTGTTTGGTCTGTATACTCCTGTCAAACAAGTGAATTAAGATCCCTGACTGAGTGATACAAATTCAGTGACAATCCGTTGTATGCTGACTCGGGTCCTGTTTAATATATGTACTTTGTACATACTTTATTTACTAGCACAATAATCAAATGAAAATGTTTGACAGGAAAATGTATAGACATAAATTTGAAATGAGTGTTATCCCTAAACTAAAGTGAATGATGATAAATCATGCAAAATAGTAACTAAACTTTTTAAAAGCATTGATTCTGATTAAAAAATTGTGAAGAACATTTAGCTTCACTCAGAGAGAATAATTATCAGTGGAAACTTCTGGTATCATTGGATGATTGTTGATGTACACTCGGTTGTGATTTATGACAAGTACATATGTCATTGAAATCTTTTTATTTTATCAACCAAAAAAAAAAATTTGAGTATCTCTTTCTCGTGAGAAAAAGCAGCAATAGATGCATTTAATTTTGGTTTAATTTGCATAAAATGTGCGCTGTTTGAGAGTAGTAATTCAATTACCGGGCATAAAAAGAATCCTTAGAGATTTTAAGACTCTTGAATCACCAAATCTGTTAGACAAACCATGTTTTAAGCTAGAAATCTGAGTACAATGCAAGTTATTGCATTGTGAACTTTTCTAAGAAAATATACACATGCCCAACAACGCTTTTTGTCAAATTCAAACATGGTATAAAATTCATTCATTTTAACTATCAATACATTTAGTACTCTTTATTAAAAAAAGAACATTTGGGTCATTTGAACATCTGGGTCATTTTAACATCATATTTGAAAGTATATATAGTTTCCCTTGATCTGGTGCTTTATACCAATTGCCTTGGCCTTTGGTTGAGTTTAAGCTATATAAGATATTTACAACCGAGATTCTATCTACTTACCTCCTTTTCCATTGACAACATTTACATTGAATTATTCTCAGTGATGACATACCCCATTGAACAAGTTGTTTCTATTTCACTTGACCTTACCTTAATAAAAATGATTTAAATTAGATACGTGTATATTGGTAATATTTTTAGTAAGCCCAAAGGTTGCTGATTTAGGCATGGATTGGTAGGTGACATGTTAGGTTCGTTCTTTTTCTCCCTGCATAAATTTGTATCTGATTTTGTTCAGTTTGAGCCATCCATATTTTGTATATTGAAGGATCTGAAAGACTACATGAGACAAGCAGGGGAGGTCACCTATGCTGATGCCCACAAACAGCATAAAAATGAAGGGTGAGTAAGCAATGATTAAATGTTCTGTACAAACGGAAAAAGTGCTCATCACTGTATAAATTGATTGAAAAAACAAACAGGTACATTTGTGATGGTTATGCACAGATATATGGCAGATAACCAGTACTTCTTTTATGGAAAGTTAACATTTGAAGAAAAAAACATTAAGCACAAATTATTTAATTTCAGAGTTGTAGAATTTGCTTCTTACTCTGATATGAAGAGAGCACTAGATAAGTTGGATGAAACGGAGATAAATGGCAGGAAGATTCGTCTGGTTGAGGACAAGCCAAGGCGAAGCAGGAGGTATGGCAAGCCAGATGTACCGATGATTTATGATAAAGAATACTATGATACTCACATTTTGTCTTCTTATCACTTGTCATTGAACACATATTGAATTGAATGTAAATATTGGTAGTAAACAACTTCCTAACTTAACTTGTTTAGGAGTTCGAGGAGTCGCTCCAGATCAAGAAGCCGGAGTAGATCTAGACGATCCAGGTCTCGCAGTCGCTCCAGAAGCCGGTCCAGAAGTCGCTCTCGCAAAAGAAGGGCCTCCTCAAGAAGTCGCAGCCGGAGCAAGTCTAGAAGTCGGAGTCGATCCAGGTCAAGATCCGCATCTAGGGGCAGGTCCAAGTCAAGATCCAAATCCAGGGACAGGTCCAAATCCAAGTCAAGTTCCAAATCAAGGGAAAAGTCCAAATCTAAGTCTAGATCCAAATCAAGGTCAAAGTCGAAATCAAGGTCAAAGTCCAAATCTCCTGCTAAAAGTAGGTCACCATCACCATCAAGGACCAAGTCCAGATCGAGGTCCAAGTCCCCAGCAAAGGAGGAGCCAATGGAAGGAGAGCAGAACCGACCATCAATATGAACTTATTACACTGTAACAGTTGGACAAGATTCATCTCATTGACCTGTTTTAACCCTTTTCAAATTTAAGTTCTATCATTTTGGATTTCTTGTTGCTTCAGAGTTTTTGAACTGAATTAAGACATCAAATTTTATATTTGTTACTCAAGAAAATTTGTAGCTGTTGTTATGCTTTGTGCCGTAGAAGTTTTATTGACACAGAAACACTCACATGTTCTTGTATTATATAAGGCAGAACATTCAGATGTATGATATTTGAATATTTGAAGAATTAAATATTTGTGAAAAAATATTGTGTGGTTTAATAACTTTTATTTTCTGGTATTTACTGGCAATTCAGATTGTGCACAGACAAACAATAATGCTCATGCAACAGCAAGATTTGAAAAGTAACTAGAGACAATAACAAACCGTTAGCTGAGGATAACAAACTTCATCTTTTTACATTGGACATGGATTTCAAAGTTACAAGAAGTTGCCAAGTATCAGTTCAGTGCTTGGCTATGCTAATTTTAGAAATAAGCTGCTTCAGTGAAAAATATCCAAAGTGTCACCATATTTAATAGTTTGAAGTTCAAGTTTAAACTTGTTGCAACCGTTTGAAATTACACAAGATTCTAATTCATTATTTCTTTCATTATCTTGTTTGATTGTATTGGATCAGTCGCAGAGCAACACCTAGTGTTCAACAAATCCGTCGGTTTCCAGATTTTCTATATCCACACTGCAGGACTCTGCCTGTTGGACGGACCAGACGTCCATCCGGCGGTTCATCGGCTCCACCTCTAACAGTTCCTCCTCCGTGAGGCGGGGCCACTTAACGATCACTGAGCGGGCCACAACCAACAGGAAGACGATGAATGCCACCACCAGCACCACGCAGGCCGCCGCCACCACATTCTCCTGTAGGCTGGTGTCGACGCCCATCCTACAGAGATACAAGTCACCCACGCTGTAAAAAAAACATCTCTTACGATCCCCCATTGAGACTCAAAACATGAATACGGAATGTATGGGAATCTTTGCGGATGGGGCCATCCGGAACAACTTCCGCCGGGAGCATATCATTGTTAAAAAAATCAAAATCTCTCTCTCTCTCTCTCTCTCTCTCTCTCTTTCTCTCTCTCTGCTTTTTTTTCTCGGCGAAAAAAAAAATTCGGCGATTTCATGGAGCGAATCTTACCTTCACACAGGTCGGGGTGTAGAATACTAAAATGTATTGTTAATTCCGTTAATTCCTTATTCAGTTTTATAGTTTACAGATCCGACTCCTCACATTCACTGCTGGTAGAAACTTTACTTTCTGTCATCTCTAAATAATTTGATTACATTCTCCCTGTAATCAATAAAGCGCTTTTGTAGCAGAACGAGAGAAAGAATAAAAGGAACTCCTGATTAGCAATACTGTCTCCATTTGGAGCCTTAACATTGTCAGATCCAGTTTGATATATCTAATTTGACAAATAAATCAGCGCGGGAGAAGAGCAAGAAGGGAGAAAACGGCAGAATAGAGGAGATGCTTAGGCGGTGAATGGCGAGAATAATTTGAATTACGTGACAGCACCAGTCACACGGAAAATCTTTTAGCATGCATTGAAAGGACCCAGGAATACGCTGACTCTCGGTTTGTCCGTGGGTTTTGTGAACTCAGAGCTCGGTCCCACGGGCATCAAGCGGCTGACTTCTTTCTTTTGTGAACCTTTGGCGAGAAGTCGTTATAGAAAGGAATATCACCAACATGGCTAATGACGTTTACTTGCTCCCTTTAATGAATCTGTTTAGCAAAATTCAAAAGGAAAAACTCGACAATTTCATTTCATGGTTTTTTTTTTGGGGGGGGGGGGTATTACTTTAATTTAATTGATTTGAAATCAATGTAGGGATCACTGGCATTGCTTCTTTGTATAACGTTTTCATAAACATATACAGAGAGATCATTTTTAGCAGATTTTTTCTAACGATTTGTATTGAGCAAGAATATCCAAGAAATGAATTTGAACTTGCATTCTTCGTTTTTTCGTTCTCTGAATTCTTTTCTAGAGAAGTTGTGTGCAAACTGAAGGGTTTTCGGTCATTTGTGTTAATATCATGTTTCTTGCAGTAATGATCTCGATAACCCATGGGAACAAATCACTGTCATCAGAGACGCATGCGTGAGGAGATGATAGATGGATTATATGTTCAGATGATGATGATGATGGTGGCGGAGAGTTGGCTGTTGAATATATGAGGTGGCAGGGGATAGTTTTTTTGGTCGATGAAATGTGAGGCAGATAGTGCTCATATATGTGATTTAATTTTTCAGTGGATTTTTAAATTTGCTAAAATTGGTTTGCATGCAGGGGACACATGGTCCCAACTCTTGAGAATTTTTAAACATTTCAGAATAAAACAAGTACAACTTACATATAGCACTATAGAGAATAGCCAGGGACGGTCTCAAAATTTTCTGAAAAATTGCCCTTTTTCACATTTTCACGGGTCCAGAACCACGCTCCAGTCCCGAGCAACTGCCATAAACTACCATAGGATTGGTAGCTTAACGTATACCCATGCAAATAATCACCAATTGATGGGGGGGTCAATCACCTTCTTTTCGAGTGAAATTTCGTGTTCTGAACCCACCCTACTTTTCAAGCACAAAACCGAAAGTGAAAATTTTGGCCACAGTTTCGCATTTTCATTCCATATCTGATGAAAAGTGCTACCAGCAATAAAGTGTCATATATCATGAAATTGACATGAGCTCCTCTATCCACAAAATGAATGCAATAAATATTCTAGCAATTTATACCCCTCAAATAACCAGCCAAACCTCAGGTTCTCCCTTTATTTCAAAAATTTATACCCCTCAAATAACCAGCCAAACCTCAGGTTCTCCCTTCATTCGGCACACCTCGGCAGATTCGTACCTCATCTAACCTCGGCTGTCATTCGGCACACCTCGGCAGATTCGTACCTCATCTGATGTAGGATACCGGAATCGGACGAGGTGCGCCGAATGGTTCTCCCTTTATTTCAAAATTTTGACCGGGTCTTTCGTTCGAAACTATCCCCCGGGTCTTTCGTTCGAAACTATCCCCTGCCACCTTTAACTTTTAGAGTTTGTTTCTCTTTAACCAAAACACTTTAAAATCAGAAAGTTCATGCAATTCTGAGTAAAACCTTTCAAATTTGGTCTGATTTCATTGAAAAATAAAAAAGTTATGGCTGTTTAAGTATTACGATCCCCCTTTCCCGGCTGAATCACCTTAACCTGTTTCTGTAAGGTTTTTAAGATACATCATGACTTCTTTCAACCCAAAACACATTTTTTCTTTAAAAATCAGTTATAACAAGAAACCTTTATCCCTATCTGATGTAAAAACATTTAGTAACTACATAAAGGAGAATTCAACTCATATGTATCACCTATCCCCCTGCAAATAGGAATAAGAAAAAACACATTATTAC
>NC_069114.1:41496908-41532044 GCF_025612915.1 Magallana angulata
AGAAATCAGTTGAAATAAAGATTAAACTAATGGGTAATAAATAGATAAAATATGAAAAACACTAGTTTATAAAAGTAATAAAATGTCTCTTTGAAATTGTTTACTCACGTCTTCTTCAGCTTCGTGAAGAATGGCTACTCGTCCGGGCTACATGCGTAAAATGAAATGAATCGTCAATGTTAAAATGTTAATTTCAGAAGGAAAGTTCAATTCATTTGATAACTGGTATGGTTTAGTAAAATTACAAACAGATATAAAAATAAAAACCATCTGGCAAACTTGTAAACTTTATGAAGCCTTTAGAGTGAGTACCTTTTCTTCCGTCCCACGATGAGTCTTGATGTTCTGCCAGAATTTTCTCTGGAACCCTTTGATATGACCATGATCACGACTAGAATAATTAAAGTTCACTTTCCACAGAAGAGACCCGTAACCAAACACTTTGAAGACCAAAGTTTGGTTTTCTTGGTCTTCTTCATTGATATCACTCAACAAGTCGGCTTTCTTCGACATTTTGTTCCTCAGGGAACATTTGTGTGTTTAAGTGGTATATATACTGTTTGCTGGGGGAAAGGGATGTCGAAAACCTTTTGTTTAAAAGTTCAGTTTCGGTTTTAATATGATTAACGTTCTAAGAAACCTAGAAAATGCATCACGACAAGTAAGCTAATTAAAGATCCAGTCTCAACAAATTGCCAAGGTCGTGTTTACTGCGTTTATTTCATAATAGTATATTAGTACATGTATGATATTGCAGCCCCCGGTTTCTACCAAGTAAAACCACGTAGAAAAATAAACAATGACAGGAATTTTCAACATATCGTCATGCCATATAAGGTTCCAAACTCAACTGAATAAGAGCAACCGTTAGAAAATAACAAGTTTTGCAGAACTGTTAATTAATCATATTCAAAATTTTATTTGAGTTGTCTCAACTCAGTTATGATTAATTAAATGAGTGACGTTTTTTCATTCTTTCAATGTTTAGTTTTTTCTCAATTTTATAGCCAAGGTCAACTGATTTTCATTTTAATTTGTTTCTATTTATAGAAAGAATCCAACTTAAATAAATAAAACGCTCGTTCTTTATTAAATATTCTTTGTAATTTTATCGAGGAAACCGCACGAGTACTGGTTCAAGCATCAGTTCATACAACACTACATGTATAACTGCAAACAAACAAAACTATATATGAAAGAATAGCCATAAAACTCAAATATGTTTTTGATACTAAATGACATTAGGAAATTCGCTTGTATTAGCTACCTTTTGGAAACGCATCTTCGCTAGCCAAGGGTTTTCGGTCCACTTTGCTCCCCATAGTTTATGGGGAGCAAAGTGGACCGAAAACCCTTGGCTAGCGAAGATGTTGGAAACGATTCTCGAAAGTTAAATTAAATACATTTTCTCTATCCAAGGGTCCAATTCGTTCATTTTCATCTACCAAAAGAAGAAAATAAACAAATCGGACCCTTAGCTGGCGAAGATGGAGTTAATGATAAATGAGAATTTCACGTTACAACACATAAGATACCAAGTGGCGATTTTCGTGTTTTGGGTTGTTGTTTTTTTCTTTTTTGTTTGTTTGTTTATCATTTGATTATTTTTACATCAAATTTCATCATTGTTCCGTGTAGTTTTTAAATACAATTTCTTATAACTTATTGCCAGAAATCCGGGTTTTTCAAAAAACATTTGGGGGAACTCTTGTTTCTCTCGACAAAGAACTCATGAAAAACTTATGCATGCTTCTGTACTTAATATGAGTTTTTTTAATAAATATTATTGCATACCATCTTTATATATATATATATATATATATATATATATATATATATATATATATATATATATATATATATATATATATATGATTGTCCACAGAAATTACAAAGTATGTTTCACGATGTGTAAGCAAATTAGCAAGTGTGAAGAATGTTTAAGTTGAGTTAACGTGTAAATCATTGGTGGGGGGACGAGGGGGGGAGGGGGGGGCAAAATAATTGAGGTAGTGTTCTAGTTTAATGATTTTGTCAAGAAAATGGAGACAGTAATTTATGAAATTGAAATCAAAGTAATGTAGAATAAAGAATTTTCAGTTTATGCAAACTATTACGTGTTCAGTAAAAAAAGAATGGTCACAGTTGACACTGTCTAATTTTAAACAAACATCATGTGAAAAGCATGAAACCATATTTTATTTAATAGAAATAGATCTTGTAAGCACGAACAATTGTCAAGCTTAGTTATATCAAAATAAGTGAGTCACTTTAAAAACTAGTAAGATGTTGAAATTGCGTCATTGGAATTATTTTTGTCGTCCTCTCTGGTAATATTGCTGTCATTTCGTCGCGTTTAAAAGACAAAAGGCTATTGAAATATATTTTGCGTTGATGCCAAATATCGGTTCTTTAAGTTTTTCGTAGTAATTTCACTTCCTCTACCAAATAAACAACTTCTAGAATTTCGATCAAACGATCTAAAGTAAGTAAAATCGTCTACGTTGTAAAAATATACTCCGTAAAATAAGTTGATCAGAAATTAATCAGATTTTAACAGTATAAGATTTTTTTTTATTTTGTAAAGTGCATGATAAGAAATTTACCAAGCTTACATAATCGCATTTACGTAATGCATTTTTCAATTATAAATTTATTGTCCAGTTCTCTTATACTAAGTTTTACCGAATGTCACGATTTATTAAAAAAATGTGAACCTAAAGAGAAAACTAACAATTTTAAAGATGTAACATATGAGAGATCAGTTACCGATATAATGATAAGTTTAGCATAAGTATTCTAATTTCAAAGTTCCGCATAATTTTATGTAGTCTAATGTAAAAGCAGAGGCAATAAAAATGAACAGGCATGAAATTTTTTCATTAGAAATTGAATTCGAATACAAGTACGATATTTTTCTTTAGTAACTAAAATCAGTTCATTTTGAAATAAAAAAAAATATGGAAATTTCTACAACATAACATTAATTTAATTTATTTCTCTGTGATCCTGTGAAAACCAAGTTACACTACATTTAAATTTGTTAATTCTTAATCATTGTTTTTATAGCTATATAGAAAATGCCAAAAAAATATGCAAAAATAAAATAGTAGATTCATTTCCTTATATATGGGTATAGTCCACTAATGCATTTTCTATAGGCGGTAATGTTAACGTTATGGTTCATAGCTCCGGCCCTAATTTTCGTTCAGCAACGAGGGACCTCTTGATTCAAATTGTCTCTTCCCTGTTAAAATTTCGTGGTGTGAAGTCAGATTCGTTTTCCGGCAAAATGCGTCTGTATTGAAAAACTCTGAAAACGAAAGTAAAAGTAGGGAATTTCTCAGTTTTGGAAAGGGTGTACATCAAACAATTTCAATTCTTTTCTTCAAATGATAATTCACTTTTGACATTTGCTTTTGAAATTGCAAATCCTCTTTTCTAAAATGTGTCAAGCATTCTGATTTAAAATGTCCCAATAAATGTATATACACTCTGCAAGTATAGGGACTATTTTGCTTAAAGGCACTACTTTGTTGTCCTACCGATTCTAACAATAGTTAGAGGGATATACCCATATGCAACGTTTAATTTTCATGTGAATATCCTTGGCTGACTCATTGAACAGGAACACAAATAAAAACGTCATCACGCGATTTGAGTGTATTTTTTAATGTAAGATTAATATAAACGTTTTAACTTACATAACCAATTTGATATGTACTAATGGAAAACAATCGTAAAATCTTGTCTATTCGTCAATTAAAAAAAGACTTTCTGGCACTTAATTTAAAGTCGCGGAAGACATCTAAATAGCATGTTAATATGCATGTGGCTATTTAATGTATGTTTCATATCCATGACTGAGAGCGCACATAATTTTATAGCAACAATACATAATATTTGATACAAATCAGGCTTGGGGCGAATTACATTGTAAAGTAATGCATTACATTACCATTACTTCATGAATTTGGGCATTAAATTACCATTACCATTACTTGATTTTCTTGAAGTAATGCATTACATTACCATTACATGAGTAAAGTAATGCATTACCATTACCATGACTTTTTTTTTTAAAGTAAAGCTAATAAAGAGTTTTTGCAAATGTTTCAAATATACAACACTCTTTAACATATCTACAGCTTCATGCTCAGTATCAGGTTCAAATTCAATGAATAAACAAGAGTCATTCTTTATTTGCTCAACAAACATATTACATAAGTAAAATGATAATTATAGACATTTGGCATGATACAATATCAGATATGAAATAGAGACACAGGATAACATGCGTAACAAAAAACAATTTATGGAATAATGTTGTGGTTTTTAAAAGCTAAATATAGATATTTCCCCAGATTACACAAATCTTTATAATTTTGGACACTTAATTTTATTAATTTATAAACAGATGATTTTTCCCAGTTATATTTCTTAATATATTTTAATCGTATTTCTTTTTACGGAGGACACTTTAAGACAAAAGATTGCTGTTGCACTTTATGATCGAAGTTTCAAAGGGTTCGTCTTTTAAATGCATCCATCTTCCGGGCGATACTAAATAAATGTTTTGCAGGAGCAGTCAAAGCTTGGACTGGAAAATACTGTTTGACGATCTTTATCTTAGGATATATTAAGTGCAATAATAGATTAAATAAATAAATCTTGTATTTTCTATCAGTCCAAACTAATGTACAGTGTAATTAATATACAAGAGAGAGAGAGAGAGAGAGAGAGAGAGAGAGAGAGAGAGAGAGAGAGAGAGAGAGAGACAGACAGAAAGAGAGAGAAAATAAGTAAGATTTTTTTCAAATGGGTTATAATATTGGAAGTGATATTGATTTTCAACATGGATGGACAGTGCATTCATTTTGCTTTTAAAGGTGCATGTCTGTCTCCTATTTTATTGTGACATGGCGAAGGGAAGGGGATAGGGGTGTTTAGCACTTCTTATAACAATAGATTGTTTTGATACTTAGATTATCCTGGGGGCATAGTGTGTTGTTGACACATTTCTTATTGAAGTGCAAACTAATTGGAGTAAATTGTTTAAATGATTAAAAACTCTTAATAACAACACTCTTAAAAATGTTATGAAATTGTGCTGTTATCTTTAGTAATATAAAAAATGAATTTTAAAAAACCTTTTTTAATAAAACATGTACAATTAAAACATTTTTTTCTTTATTAGAATTATTTCTTTCTTCTTTAAAAATAATTTTAATCAAATTCAATTTCAACTATTCATTTATTCATCACATTTTAAAAAGTGAACATGCATAAATATGCATAGAATGCAAAGTAATGCCATGTAATGCCAGCATTACACTAGATTTTGGAAAGTAATTCATTACATTAGCATTACTTGTAATGCTAATTTTGAAGCATTACACATTACTAGCATTACTTTGAAAACATGTAATGCATTGCAATGCATTACCATTACATTTAGCATTACCCCAAGCCTGATACAAATAGACGTTAGTATGAAAATATAAATTTAATAACGCGCGGTATTCAATTTGACTGCATCGCTTGGACTACGAAAGACGAATAGGGCCACATAAAAAAATATTTTTATCTCGTAATTACGAGAAATGATCTCGTTATAACGAGTTAACTATCTCGTTATAACGAGAAAAGATCTCGTTATTAAGAGTTAATTATCTCGTCATTACGAGAAAAGATCTCGTTATTACGAGTTAATTATCTCGTAATTACGAGAAAAGATCTCGTAATAACGAGAAAAGATCTCGTTATTACGAGAAAAGATCTCGTAATTACGAGAAAAGATATCGTTATTACGAGTTAATTATCTCGTTATAACGAGAAAAGATCTCGTTATTACGAGTTAATTATCTCGTAATTACGAGAAAAGATCTCGTAATTACGAGAAAGATCTCGTTATTACGAAAAAAGATTTATATAAATGGTGCATTTCTGAAAACACCTCCAAGTCGACTGGTTCACCCTTTCCATAAACGTTAATTCAATTCTGATTAATGTTTAAATAACACCGGACATTATTCATTAATTTTTAAAATAAATTAATCGGATTTGACATTTAACTAATATGAATAAGTGGAAAGAACTTCATGTAATTCTCATTTCATCTTACATATCATAATTCCACTCCGAAGTAAATACCAGGTAGACCTTGTCGTAAAAACACAATTCTATTGTTACAGTTGACTTTAATGACTATGTCGTTTCAATCATTGATATACAGGATTTACCTGAATTGTGTCCATACACAACCTATATGTATATTGAAAATAATTGATTTTGTATATCAACATTTTGGAGTCTGAAAACAAATTACATGTATCCTTCTAATCAAAATATAGTTCAATCAATTCATCAATCAACCTGCTTTGCTCCTTCCTCTGAAATTTCGTTAAAACTGATTGGTCCGATTTTATATCAAATTCTGTTTATGCTTCTAAGCGATGATTATGCTAAGTATGTGTATAATAAAAGACATTGCAGTAGTTCATACACTTGACATAAAGAGAATAGAATAATGAAACGCACCATTTTGAAAAGATCTTTTCTCGTAATAACGAGATCTTTTCTCGTAATTATGAGATAATTAACTCGTAATAACGAGATCTTTTTTCGTAATTACGAGAAAATTAATTCGTAATAACGAGATCTTTTCTCGTAATTACGAAATAATTACCTCGTAATAACGAGATCTTTTCTCGTTATAACGAGATAACTAAGTCGTAATAACGAGATCTTTTCTCGTAATTACGAGAAAATTAACTCGTAATAACGAGATCTTTTCTCGTAATTACGAGAAAATTAACTTGTAATAACGAGATCTTTTCTCGTAATTACGAGATAAAAATATTTTTTATGTGTCCCTATTCGTCTTTCGTATTGGACCGATAAGATCCAAAAAAAAAATTATTTAAAGCTTAACAGGTCGGGGAAACTATTTTCTGTGCGTTGGAATAAATTTGCATACTAAATGAGGCACAGACGTAATCGACAAACTGACCAATCTAGTCTAAACCATGTGTTTAGGTGGCAGGGGACAGTTTTTTTGATACAATTCATTGTAGCCAAGGGATGCATGTCTTCGGAACTCTGTAACTAGAATTTCCTCAGTTCCCATTCAGCACAAATACCTTTAATTCACTCTTTATAAGGCCAATCACCAATTTCTGAAGAAAATTACTAATCAAAACCTGTAAAATTCTCTACATACTGGTTTTTAGGAGATTTTGACCCTTTCATATTTTGCTAATTTTTCATGATTTTTCAGCTTTTTAGACCTCCCCCAGCTAATTCCCTGCAGAGGGTTGACCTTCCGTACCGCGTGCATGTTGCACTATCACATTTCAGAAACTTACCGGTGTATAGTTTACAAAGTCCCATCCACCTACTTTTCGTGTTATTTTACCTCCCGTCTGTAACTTGCAATTTCACTGTGTAAAGTCAGCACAACAGTCATAGCCGCAGGTTTCGCATTTTACTTCTGATTCTCATGTACCTAACATAAGGGGCCTACATATTGCATATCAATTTCAACAAGAGACATCCCTCTAACTAATGATAATCATTAAAAATCATTTCATGAATTTTAGCAACACTCATAAGCCTTCAAGTACAGCAACTCGCAATTTTACAAAAATATTGACGGGTACTTTATTCGAAACTGTCCCTTGCTACCTTTAACATACACTAACATTCTCTTAAAAGTCATCTTGTCTTAAAAGTAAATAAGCTTATGCTATTCTGAAAAAAAGTACACCACATTTTGCCAATTCCATTGAGGTTTAAGAAAAATATGGCCATTTAAGTGAACCCACCCTTTCCACTTTCCCCTATTTAACACAGATTCACAGGGCTCTCCATAAATAAATCATCTTTACCTAACCTTTTAGAGGTCAACTGTTCTTCAACCTCCTTAAATAAGAAACCTTATTCAATGCTACATATATCTGCTTGATATTATCATGATAAAAGCATCAATTCACTTAGAAATCCCTTTACATGTATACCCTCCCCCTATCTTTTGATTTCCACAAGAAGCATTAGTTTGAACACTTTAACCTAATATTATGAAACTTGTGGCAGTTCCTTTGAGTCATTTCTTACACAAATTTGAAAACAGCCATCACTGATATTTAAAATTGATCTTTTTTGGTAAATGGATGATTTGTAGCATTTTTATTCACAAAAAGTCATGTCGCCCTACATGTGATTTCTTGTTTTCATGAAAAACTAAGCCTATAATCATATTTAGTGGATATCTTATATATACTGGTTTCTAGTCTCCTTTTAACTTTGCTAAATTTGTAAGACCTACAAGTGTGATGTGTGCGTTTAATTAAAATGAAATTCAAACACACCCGGGTACTGGGGACGGATGAGAATTCCATGAAAGATGTTCAAATTTTACATGTTTTTCTACATTTTTGATGCATATATACAATAAAAGGGTAAAAATATGTTGTTTTTTTGTTCATTTCAAGAGTAACTATCATAGCAGATGTTATTTCAAGGTCAAATGTACATTTACATATCCTACATGTAATGGTAATGGAGTCCATTGGAAAGAGGAGGTGGCTTTTTCAATTCTGTAAATACATCTAAAATACCATTTTTTGATAGGAAGGAGCAAAAACTTGAGTTTTTTGACATATTGTATACTTTGATAACTGCATTTGTCAATATGTAAAGTTCATTTGAAATGAAAATATGCTGTTTTAAAAAAAATTGGGTGATATAAGTCAGGTGGATTAATGTTATTTCATAAAATCAGACAGGAAAATGGCTGCAAATTCATAAATTTAATGATTTAATTGATAAAAACTGCTTTAAAGTACTTATTCTTATCTCAGTAATTAACTTAAGCCTATTAATTGTTTTCAGGATAGGAAATACCTACTCTCTAAGCCAATTTAGTCTAGTGGTGGTCATTCTACACATTTAAGAGGGAGTTACTCCCCTTGAATATTTTAGCTAATAAATCATGTCATGACATCTATAGCCAAGAAAATCATCCATTTTCACAAAATGTATTACTTATGGTACAAAATCCACTCAAAATTACACTTAAAAGAGAAATATGAAAATACCATGTAGTCTTGAAGGTGGCAGGGGACAGTTTTTTTGATACAATTCATTGTAGCCAAGGGATGCATGTCTTCGGAACTCTGTAACTAGAATTTCCTCAGTTCCCATTCAGCACAAATACCTTTAATTCACTCTTTATAAGGCCAATCACCAATTTCTGAAGAAAATTACTAATCAAAACCTGTAAAATTCTCTACATACTGGTTTTTAGGAGATTTTGACCCTTTCATATTTTGCTAATTTTTCATGATTTTTCAGCTTTTTAGACCTCCCCCAGCTAATTCCCTGCAGAGGGTTGACCTTCCGTACCGCGTGCATGTTGCACTATCACATTTCAGAAACTTACCGGTGTATAGTTTACAATGTCCCATCCACCTACTTTTCGTGTTATTTTACCTCCCGTCTGTAACTTGCAATTTCACTGTGTAAAGTCAGCACAACAGTCATAGCCGCAGGTTTCGCATTTTACTTCTGATTCTCATGTACCTAACATAAGGGGCCTACATATTGCATATCAATTTCAACAAGAGACATCCCTCTAACTAATGATAATCATTAAAAATCATTTCATGAATTTTAGCAACACTCATAAGCCTTCAAGTACAGCAACTCGCAATTTTACAAAAATATTGACGGGTACTTTATTCGAAACTGTCCCTTGCTACCTTATTACCGTCTTCCTTGGAAGACGGTATAATTACCGTCTTCCTTGGAAGACGGTATAAAGAGTTGAAATAATTTACAGTCTCCGGGCTGTGCACTTCCTCTCCTTTGTGATTGGTAGAAAATATATGTGAAAATTTACAAATATTTCATTGGTTGATATACTGATCGGCACAAGGGAGATAATTTTCTGATGATTGTTTTTACGTACGACTTAACAGTTTTCGAAGGTACTCGGCCTCGTTAAAATGCCAAATAAACTTATGAATCTACGGCAATTCTGAATTGCTAAAAAAATTAGATATTTTCCTGCGCCAGTTGTAAAATTTATGGTTCCTGTTTTAGGGGTTCAGGCCCTTGGGTGATAACAATATAGCCACATAGTAAAAAAAAGTATGAAAACTTAAAATGTTTTCTATTGAACTTTCACAGTACTTGGATATAAACTAATAAATGCAATGCTAATACGTTCTATAATGTCTTCCTCTCCTCTTCTTCAATAGTGATTTTGTAGCTTATTGTACACAACAGCACACTTTTAATGCATTCGCGTTTGCCTTTTCAATACTTTGATAGCTGAGGAGGAATAGAAACTACAACTTCAATCACAAAGTGCAACAAGGTTTATAAATCTCGCAACATTCTCAAGTACAAACTTTCATTTGACTCATCGCCTGCAGGTCTCTTTTTATCAAAAGTTAACAATTTTTTGCCACTGAAGCTAGATAGTCCAAGATTCCTCCATTTGCAAACATAAAATGATAAAAGTAGAGGTGATAATACGGGAAGTTTTGGATTTACACTCCAAAATGAAGCTCAAAATGAAAACAGGAGACAAACTGCATGACAGTTTCAGTAGGTTTGAGGTACTCAGATGACCGTCAGGGTCTGCGGGCCTCTTGTATCCGACTTCCTAATACCAAATTTCCATTATAGATATATTCACGAAAAGGTTTGATAGGTGATACACTTTTATATTTACTCCGCCTGAATATGTATTACCGGTATGTATTTAATATAAACTAACTTTCCAAGTATTCTAGGGAGTGTTTCATTCCCAATTATTTTTGCTTTGACAAATGAATTATATCGTAAAGATGATATCAAACAAAAAGTAATAATGCCAAAATACATGTGCATATTGAAATAAATTATTGTTACGGTGCATTCGTACGACTTTTTACTCATTCTTTATGTATTAATTAATGTATATACTTACACTCCTATTGCATTCTTACGAAATGAGTTAACTAAATGGTTAGCAATATGATACTTTTATACTTGTAGTTCATACAAGGAGTGAAGTTTACACGTACATGTATTGTAGAATTTGTGTAATGATCGTACTTTCATCACACGTATAAACTTAAAAGTATTTTATTGATTAATTTTTAATATAAAAAATTAACATTTATATCTTTTCTTTGATCTCTACAGAATTATTTTTTCAAAGTGAAGTTAAAATATGAATGAACCACCTTACGAACCACCAAAACAAAGAAACAAAAAACACCCCCCCCCCCCAAAAAAAAAAAAACAAAAAAACCCGCAGGTTTTGTATTTTTCTGCAATGTCACCACCTTCATTTCCCGCATTAATCACTAAATGAAGAATTTTATTGTTTAATAACGTCCAGAATCTGATATATGCAGTACCACACGATCATTAACATGTAATCTAGCTTTGTAAGGGCGTGGTCCTGGAACAGACCAGTTTAATTTAAAAAATTGATTTATACAACCATAAACATTAAGGTTTTGTTAGCCAGTTATTGATCAGTTCAGCAAATTTCATATAATATAGTTATGGTAAAAGTAAGCGTATGCGAGACTGACCGTGAGTTTCCGACGATAAATTCTAAATACTAGTAATGTAAACATACTAAACATACATGAACCCATATCTTTACCTTTATACTTGGTATGGGTAGGGTCCTGGAAAAGACCAAGAATCAAGTTTACTCGACCACTAACATGTGTTGCTAGAGGAATACCCAGTACTATTCAAAGGGCAGGCTAACATCAAGGATCCCATGTTTAAACCTTCATCATTCGTCAGAAGGGGATCATTGGTCAGAGTGTGGGCCATAATTTTACGAGCTCACTTTTAACCAAAATCTCACTTTTGCAAAAGGCATACATGTGTAGTGGGAATGTGATACCAAGATTAAAAGTACGTCGTCTAAGTTTCATGGCCCTGTGTTCAGAACAGTTGATCTTCAAATTAAATTAGGTTTCCACAACCAAAAAACATATATCTAGCCAATTCTATAATTTTACCTTCTTCTTTAATCAAGTAGGAGTCCTGAATCAGACCAGATAATCATCAAAATAATTGAATTTAAACGACCATAAACATGTTAAACTAACCTGGATGAATTAGTAAATTTCATATTTGTAAAACAGTGCTGAGTACAATATAAGGAGTTTGTTACATCCATGAACTGATCCCACATTTTAATCTTCATCTATCGTCAGGTTGGGTTTCTGGAACAGACCATTCGACCTTTAAAAGGGATTGGGTTTCTACGACCATTAACATACAATCAGATATAGTTAGCCCGGTTTTAGAACCATTTTAACAAGACCTTGGACTTTCGGTTGGACGTAGCTATATCTATTTCTTGCGTCAAAACAAGTTAAAATTGACGCGGTTCAAAGCGAAATATACACCGATTGCGCAGTCTTAGCTCAAAAGCCAGACATATCTCGTTGATTTCAAAGAGCCATCGCTGAGTGGCCAGCAATGAAATAGACAGGCCTACGTCACATTGCTGTTTGACAAAACTACCCAAAGTCCAAGCTCTTGTTAAAATGGTTCTAGTAGCAAATTTAGTATAAAACGATTATATTGGAGTGCTATTTAAGGGACTGGTTAAAATTAATGATTCCATATTTGGATCTTTACATAAATGTCTGGTTAGTCTTGGATCAGACCGTTCGATCTTAATGTCAAGATCTAGTAAATGACAGATGCCTACAGGTTTATGAAATTCAAGATATACATTCTTTTAATGATGCTTTATAACAAAAGCTTTGTTTGATAGGGTGAATGGGAGCTTAAATTTTTAGTAAAAACAAAAAAAAATGGTTTCAAACTGTCATCTTCTATGAAATATGTTGGAAATAAGTAACAAATCTCGGATTTTTGTCGATTTTTTTTTACTAACGAAGCATGTGTATGGAATGCATACAGTCTCTCCAAAAACGACATTAATCAAGTTTTCACCTTCTCTTTAATTTGATGTCAAAGACATCTTTGCCTATTCTTTTTTATATCGAATCAAATAAATGAAAATTTTTGATCATATGAATATTCAATACGATAATTTGAACCAACCACAAAATACGATTTGCTTTTCGAATAGTGAATATGTTTCTAACCTCTGATTGCTGTTGAATGAATGTACACATGCGAAATACATTAATTTTGCGGCGTACAAAAATTTGCGCTAGTCTTGGACTGATTCACGTGTACAAGTAACATATATCATACTAGCTGTGATAATGTTTGACATGAATTCAATATTGAGACCTTTTATTACTCTACTTGTCTTTGACTTTCACGGCGAAAAAGGTTACGTGCAGATCAAAAATCGTCGATTTTACCTATAAAACAAGAATCTTACTTTTTTCGGTATGAAATGTAACCACAAAAATTGGACATTGGTTTCTTACGTTCAAAACTAGTGCACTTTTTGGGGCGTCTTAAAATATACATTTTTTTATTGTGAGGAACTGCAGGTAGCTCTACAGCCTAACAGCCCGATTTTCCCCGTATATAGTTGCAGATCCTTATACAAAAGATTACGTTATTTAATCTACACGCACTTTTTTTAAAGAGGGGGGGGGGGTGCGTTTAGCCACCATTCCTCGTCAAGTCTGTGGTGAAATATTGCATACATGAACGAATAAAGAATATTTAACGAAACGTGTCAACTTTTCAAAAGTTGGTGTAACTTGGTCAATAAATCATAACATCTGAGACTGATTTTAAAAACCATCCACTCGTTACGAGTGTAGGGAGAAGTGGATGGTTTTAATCAGACTGATAACATCTGAGAATGAATATAAGGTATTTTAAATTGGACCTTGTGTCTAAACCGTGATAAGTTTTGTCATTCATATATTTAGCACAAACATTTTCTCTTTCATGTTCTTTGGTAACTTTTGAATGTTTCTCTTAATAATTATGTACGAACTTATTCAACTTTAAAGAAATTTTGTACAAAACCGAAAAATACAAACTGTTTTTAACTTTGAAAATTCACAAAATATTGATTCCAGTGTGTAACACAAAATTATTTTTTCATGTTTTCTTTTCAAATAAATAACATGCTATTTGTTTCTCTGATATAACTAACATTTCCCTTCGGTAGCTCACACAGACAAACAATATGTCACTCCGGACAGTTTTACATAATAATTTCCTTGGCATACTGTTGGTACATGCTGAAGACATTGCTGTGGTGACTAACGCGCTGTCAGGCATTGCAATCGATGTTCCCCTGGCCATGCTTTCAGTTTCAGTTTCCTTTAGGACATAAATCTGGCAAGGAATTCCAGGGTCTTTCCCCCAAGTCCTGTGTAGATTTTATTGTTTGAAAAGCAGTGTATACGATTTACGTGAACACGTAATACTTCATTGCAATGCACTTATTATACCAACTGGGAAGTAGCTATAACAATACTTGATAATACGTGATGACAAAGATTATTAGGTCCATTAGGTAACCACGATAAATATTTTGGCGATATTCCTAGATACGTAGCAGACAGCCAGGATATTGAAATGATCCTTATTGATTACCAGAGCAACAATACCTAGCAGTTGTTTTCATGTAAAAAAAAAAAATGTAAAATTACATCTCAAAATGTAGATTTTTATCAGTCTGTCTCACAACTTTTCGTATTTTACAGAAGAAAAAAAAATATCATTCTTATATTCATAAAAAAGAAAATATAATCAAGTATATAACAGTTATTCTATTACATGTATAAACATGCAATGATCATCTGGTCAGCGTGCGAGCTGTGGGCCTCCTATTCTTTCCTCATCATGGTACAATGTAATCGGGACTTTGTGCATTCACCACCAAGCCAAACATTTTCAAGGAAATTCCCCTCAATCATGAATAGGGAAAAGACCATAAATAGAACTGAAGTAATTGCATTTGGGGCCCAAGAAAACATTACTTTCCATAAAAAGACAACACAAACTACATGTATTTATCTTGAACATTCTACTGGGTGTGGACCAGATACTTCCAGGAAATTTTACTTCCTCCCCCCCAAAAAATAAAATAAACAAAATCAAGAACTTAGGCTGTATCTGAAAATCAATACAACGTTTAGATAGTGTTTATATGCACCTATTAGACCTTTAACACAACATTAAGCTGATAATTGCTACTAACAGCAGCACACACACATTAGGGAGAGGAAGGTACAAGTTTCTGAACTTGTGCCTGTTGTTTGTACAAAAAATAAGTTCAAATCACTGCATTTTGAAGTTGCATACTTCTAAGGAAAACTGAACATTTGGCCAACTATCGATAAGAATAACACATTGTGTAACTCTAATGCTCAGCTTGTTGAAAATTAATGCCTTTTAAAATGACATATTTTTGCATTATTCTTTTCATCACATATCTCACCTGAGATATTGCCACCATCACTTAAACTCATAAAACATCAACCTCTTCATTTGAAAGACAGTGACTTCAATATCAGAAATCTGTTTAATATTCCAATTATCTCATGATTGTCTCATTAAAAAAAGTAACAAATTTCTTCAAGTCTGTAACATCTCGCACAAGTAGACGCAGGAAATACAGCCCGCTATTTCCCTGGTATTAGCACAGTCTTGTCCAAGTTGTTGGATTCTATGCACGGATGTCCAAGCTATTGGATTTAATACAAAGTACACATCCTGTTTCTCCTCAAGACTTCTGGTGACTTGGAGATTCGGATTTGGAGGAGTCAGTGGGAGCAGGCAGCTTGGAAGCTGGTGAGGCTCCTGAAAAACAAAACCTCCAAGGTTTAGAAAAGTAGTAAAATGAACTTGAATGTAAATGAACATCACTTTATCATCTATTCCAACATGAAATTTGATTAGTTGTTCATTCCCAATGCCTGAGCTATTTCACAAATCAGAATGTAAATGTGACATAATTCCTATCAATAGTCAAATGTTGATACTTGTAAATACATGTACTTGTATACCAACACAAAAATATTTAACTACCATGAATTACAGCTGTACTAGCAATGTTGTAGCCATGTATCGCATATCATACACCCTTACCTGCAATGTTGTAGCCGTATATTGTTTATCGTATACCCTTACCTGCAATGTTTAAGCCGTATATTGCATATCATACACCCTAACCTGCAATGTTGTAGCCATGTATCGCATATCATACACCCTTACCTGTAAAATTGTAGCCATATATTGTATATAATACACCCTAACCTGCAATGTTGTAGCCATATATTGTATATCATACACCCTTACCTGCAATGTTGTAGCCATATATTGTATATCCTACACCCTTACCTGTAATGTTGTAACCATATATTGTATATAATACACCCTAACCTGCAATGTTGTAGCCATATATTGCATATCATACACCCTTACCTGCAATGTTGTAGCCATATATTGTATATCATACACCCTAACCTGCAATGTTGTAGCCATATATTGTATATAATACACCCTAACCTGCAATGTTGTAGCCATATATTGTATATAATACACCCTAACCTGCAATGTTGTAGCCATATATTGTATATCATACACCCTTACCTGCAATGTTGTAGCCGTAAGCAGCGTAGGCTGCTGTCATCCCTGCCTGGGCCCCAGCCAGTTCTGCAGCACTCAGGGATTTTCTGACACCACCCCGCCCCCGCGATCTCCGCGGCACACCTGTCGATCCTTTGGGTCGACCTCTCTTTCCTCTTTTACTTGTTGGGGTAACTGAATATCAATTTACGTGTACAAGAATGAAAAAGCAGTCTATAATAAATGTTAAAGATTGTAAATTCAAGTTTTCCTTGAGACACCCAGTCTGAATTTTTAAAAACAATTGAAATTTCTTTAGCCATAAATTCCACAGACCTGGAGGATAGTGAGAGTCGTCCACAATAACCAGGGCGTCGTTACTGCTGTCATCCACTGCCTGCTGATTGGTGGCCTCACTCCCCACTGACATCTACAATACAGAAAACTCACATATACCATCACTTGTCTCCTGTATTCAATTCAATGAAGATGAGTGAAATGGTGCCCTCTGATTGACTGTGCTTGTCTGTCTGGTTGACTGTTTTTGCGAGTATAGTTCCGACTATGGGACTTACCACACTGAGGGGACTTGCTGGGACAGAGGTCGAGTCCAAACTGTACACTGATTCGCTGTCAGCCTGGTACGTCACATTGACATCATCTCCCTTAGACTTCTTGTTCTCTCTTTTCTACAGAACAGAAGATTGTTCAAAAATCATTTTGAAAACTTGTGTATTTCCAAGTGCTTGTAAAATAACATATTTCTGTGTCTTGGTCAGATTTTTTACTTTAACTTTTTGTTAACTACAGGAATACCTTGTATTCTCGTTTCCTCTTTCTGTCTTTGTCTTTTCCTCCTTCTCCATCTTGCTTTCCTAGCTTCACTGTGAATTCAAATCATACTCAACATAAAAAGAAGTGTAAGAGTAGTCACACGGAAGGCTAGTTTGGATACTTTAATTAATGCCCTATATTGTTGTATTGTAAAAACAACTTTAATTAATGTCCTTTTTTGTTGTATTGTACAAACAACTCTTATTTAATGTCTTATTTTGTTATATTGTAGGAACAAATGTGGGGTTTTTTTTCAGTATTACTTACATTTTTTCTCAATTTCTTCATCATCCAGTAGAAGGGAGACAACTTCCTTAGGTTTAAGCATGTCTGTTTTATAGTTTCCACCACTGATCACCATTCTCTGTATCTGTAAACATAGACATATATGTCAGTCATTTATATACATAGATTTCATCCATACATGTACTCTATATACTAGCCTACAAGTATGCCTGGCTTGTATGTGAGAGGTATTTTCTGAGGTGAATTTTCTAGAATTTATCATTTAAGTCTGTAACTGTTTTTTAAAAATATAACAACTGCTAGTATAATGTACAAATGAACAAATAAAGAATTTCCCATTGTTTTCACTTGGATCCACCCCTTACCTCACTCTTTTCCCTGGCTCGCTCTAGGATCCGCTCCTCTATAGTTCCCTTACAGACCAGCCTGTAGACGGTGACTTGTTTGGTCTGTCCCAGTCTGTGAGCCCGGTCCATGGCCTGCTGGTCCACAGTGGGGTTCCAATCGCTGTCGTAGAAGATCACCTACAATACACCATCTACATGTATATGCACATATCATACACTATATATAGAAGAACAGCTACAATCCACCATCTACTTGTACATGTATATGGTCATATCATACACTAAATATAGAAGAACACCTAGAACACATCATCTACAGGTACAGGTCAATAAAATACACCAGCCACAGATAATATCCATCATGTATATTGTATCATCAACTTGAATAGGTACATATCACTCATTATATACCACTCAAAATCTACTAATCTTTCCTTATCAGAGCTTAAAAAAAATGAATAGAACTTTTGTAATGACACAATTGCTTGCTTTCAATGACTGGTATAACTATATGTTTTCCTTCACGTATTCAGTAACTTATTTTTGGAAAGGTAAAATATACATTAACTTTCAAACATGTTTTGCACGTTTCTAGTAATATATTAATTTTATGGACTGTCGGCAAGCATCACATGTCATTTCTTATTAATTCAAGAAGATAAACTAGGGCTTGTCTTTTGATGTCCATACATGGAAATTATTCACAAAGCTTTGACTTACAGTGTCAGCAGCAGTCAGATTGATTCCGAGCCCTCCAGCTCTCGTACTCAGCAGGAACACAAAGATGTCCGAGCGAGTCTGGAAATCAGCCACCATGTCTCGCCTGTCTGAGATCTTGGACGAGCCGTCCAGCCTCATGTAGGTGTGTTTCCTGTGCCACATGTACTCCTTAAAGGTAACAATATTACCTGTTTTATATCTCAATACAAACACAACATGATACTCTTATTTCTGCAGAAAGCTTTACTAGCAATAATATGTCCAAACAAAGATTTCCTGGGATGTCAAAAAGAGATATGGAAACTTTTCTTCATCTTTTAAAACATTGGTAAAATGACTAGTACCGGTATATAAAATACCATAATTGAAATGTTTGACTTCAATTTAGTATTTAAAATATCTTTGAATTTTATTTCTTATTCATATACATGATTCAAAGTTGATTCAATAGGGATCAATTTAAGAGATAAACAAAATTACCTCAAGTAAATCTATCATGCGGGTCATCTGAGAGTAAATAAGCACTCTGTGCCCCTCCGCTTTCAACTTGGCTAACAGAGTATCTAGCACTGAGAGCTTACCAGCATCTGAGATCAAGGATTCTTTATCTATGAAACAAAAAATAATCATGTATTTGTATAATTCTCATTTAAAATTTTTGATAGAACTACGAAGTAAGTATCAAAGTATGAAATACATGTACAGCACTTTTGTTTTGGTACAAAGTTAATGTAGGCAATACCTGGTACAAAACAACCAGACCAGCCATGGATTGGTTTGGAGCACATGAGGCCCCCTGCTGGGGCTGTGAAGAAGTGCCAGGGGTTGTACCAGCGGACCAGTTCATATACCTCGGGGCTACCATACAGGACACTTAGCAGACCCTCAGGGGTACCACAAAGGTTCTCCTTCATCACCCGCCAGGCGGCTCCACGGTCAGGGCAGAAATACCGATGTGGTTTCACTTGTATCTAATATCAAAATGAGTAAGTTAAACAATCACAAGGTATGCTTTTTGTGCATTAATATTTCTTCCAGTATGTGTATATATAAATATATACCACTTCGAACATCATAACACTCTATGAAGACAAAAGTTAAATAAACTACTTCTTTGATTGTCGGCACAAAGCCTTACCTTGGGTATTGTGTAGAATAGAAATTTGGGCAAGTCCATGGGCTGACAGTGGAGAACTCGGCTGGGCCTTGGAATGTGATGATGTAGAGGGAAATCTTCTAGGGACTGTACACTGTGGTGCTGTGGTTCATAAAGACACAAACAAACTCATTGATACACCAGTTGATGAGGTAAAAAACAATGGGCAAAAAGTAAGTAAAATGTCACTTGACATTGCGATATAAATAATACAAGGTTTAACTAAATTAACTGAAAGGATAACCGATAAACTTACTGGTATTTAAAACTTACATTTTTAGAGGGTGATGAAGGAGGACTTTTCAGAGCTCTCTGATTCCTCATCCGGATTCTACGATGAGCTATCGTCTCCTTCATGGAGTGTAACGTACACGGACTGAATCCGTAGAAGGTGGAGGTAGGACTGGTGAACATGAGCTGTCGGAGGTTTGGACTCTCGCACAAATTACTGAAAGACGTGGTTCTGAGGGGCCGCAACAAAAAATCTTTGTTCTGAATATACTGGCTACAATAATAAAAAAAATTTTGGTTGTTAAAAAGAAACAATTACATACAGGAAATGAAGCAAGAAATATGGGGAAATTACAAATTTCCACTTCTAAACATATCCTTCTTTAAAGAAGTTCCACTAACAACTAAGATTTGGAACTTAATTTCAGGATTAAAAGTCAGATATGTGTAGACACTAACTGACGGATGAAAGGAACATACATATAAATAATACACTTAGTGTAATATATTCATATATCATTAATGAAATGAAAGTTTGAGGAAACCATTTACACCTCACCTTTGTGGAACTTCATCCCAGGTATGAGAATGACGTATTCTCTCCTCTATCTTTCTCAAAATGAAAACTCCTAACCACCTGAAGTGAAACAAGTGGTCACAAAATTAAAAAAAAAACATAGGTAATCACAGATTACAAAGCTCACCGAGACGAGGCATCACCCCTATGAGACCACCTTTATCATATTATATGAAAATCATACTTTATGATCTTGGATATTCATGGATTCTGTTTTGACACAAAATCATATATCATCTGATAAAAAAATGCATGATAATCATATGTTCATATATTAATCAATATAATAATATAAAATTAAATATTGCATCCTATCATACTTACAATTTATATCATATAATACAATAAAATACTGTAATAAACAAAGATGATATTGTAAATATGAAATGACATTGTATTGTGTTAAACCTTATTGTATTTGATCACATAATACAACATTATTATATAAAATACAATATTGTATTATATGATACAATATCATATTACATAATACATCATAACATTGAAACATATATTATATTGTAAAATATAGTATGATATATTTTATTGTATGATATTGTATAATATTTGATACATAATATGATATTGTATCATATGATACAATATAATTTGATATAACATTGTATCATATCAAATGAAACAATATTATGTGATAAAGCAAAATATTATATTATTACTTATTAGGTTAGTTACTGACTCACTATGGAAATATATTAGGTTGATCAATCTCATAGATGGCGAGGCGAAGCCGAGCCGTCTATGAGATTGATCAACCCAATATATTTCCGTAGTGAGTCAGTAACTAACCTTATAAGTGTTTTGTTTTCCCGAGGACTATCAAGCGACATATTCATTCACAAATAGCGGTGATCTACGCAAAGCCATGTACAAGATGCCTTACATCTCGTCCAATTAAACTCATTTAAACTCTTCAAAATTATCAATACCACCTTTCAAATACGCTTAAAAAATCTATGCTTCACCCATATTACTTACAACGTTTTGTTGCTATTCAATTTTAAACCTCTGTAAAGATTTGAGCAAATTTAAACGCTGCCATTTTGTTCTGCTCCAGACACAACAATGTGACGTAAATGTTCAAAGGGCAACTACTCTAATTTAAAAATAATTCCAAAGGGCCACTACTCTAAATATTTTAATGACTTACTGAACACGATTTCTGTGTTAAATGATATGAAATATCGAGATGAGTAGGTGAGGCGGCGGCCAATGACGGCCATAGTGCCTAATATTAATCCTCACAGAACCTACATAGAGATATATGAGGCAATCACGTGCCATGTTTAATCCAATGAAAATGTGACATTTCAGTCTGAGGGAAAACAAAATACAATATTATACATACATATTGTATCATATGATACAATAATACATCATATAAACCAATATTGTATGATACAATAATATATAATATTACAATATCATATAATACAGTTTCGCGTGATATAATTGTAAATTACAGAAACCAATATCATATTATACAATATCGTATGATACAATATAATATTGTATCATAATATACAATACTATACAAAACAATATCATGATACAATATCATATCATAAAATATCAAAAAAATTGATACAATATCATATCGCATCATATAACTTTTTACAATATAATATATATGATGTTATATTGTATCATATTAAACAAAAGTGTTTCATATCACACAATACTTTATCATAGGAATCATGTTATATCATTTAACAACAACCTCATCTTTCTATCAAGCAGGTTTAAGTGAGGTAGGAGATTTCTATAGCATCCTTGATAATGGAGATCAGGCTCTGCATCTGAAGCAACCTCTGCGTTTCATTTATAATATAGTTAAATCAACTATGCAAGCTATCATCTATAAAACATGTGACCTGTTCAAAAAAATCTAAACCTCATCCAGCATCCAAAACCTATGGCTCAGATTCAGCATTCAAGCCTGTCAGGTGCATCAGTATACATAAGATGCATCTCCATGCAAGTTTGGTGAAGTTCAGACCAGTAATAACTAAGATATCATCATCAGAGAGCACTAGCAATTAAAACTTAACCTGCTCCAGCATCCGCTCAGATTCAACATCCATGCCTGTCAGGTGCATCTGTATCATAAGACACACCATCCATTCAAGTTTGGTGAAGTTAGGACCTGTAATAACTAAGATATATTTTTTAGCATCCTTGATAATGGAGATCAAGCTGTGCATCTGAAGCTTCCTCTGTGATTCATTCATATTACAGTTTAATCAACTATGCAAGTTTGAAATAGTACTATCATCTATTAAACATGTGACCTGTTCCAAAAAACTTAACCATATCCAGCATCTGAAACCTATGGTTCAGACTCAGCATTCAAGCCTGTCAGGTGCATCAGTATCATAAGACGCACCATCCATGGAAGTCTGGTGAAGTTAGGACAAGCAATAACTAAGATATAATCATCAGAGGGCACCTCTTTTAAAAACTTTAACCAGCTCTAAAAACCTTAACCTCCTCCAGCATCCGAAACCTATGGCTCAGATTCAGCATTCAAGCCTGTCTGGTGCATCAGTATTATAAGACGCACCATCCATAGAAGTCTGGTGAAGTTAGGACCAGTAGTAACTAAGATATCATCATCAGAGGGCACCTGCAACAAAAACTTAAACCAGCTCTAAAAACCTTAACCTCCTTCAGCATCTGTAACCTATAGCTCAGATTCAGCACCCAAGCCTGTCTGGTGCATCAGTATCATAAGACACACCATCCATGCAAGTTTGGTGAAGTACGGACCAGCAGTAACTTAGATATTGCTATCAAAGGGCACCTGCAACAAAAACTTTAACCTGCTCCAAAAACCTTAACCTCCTCCAGCATCCGAAACCTATAGCTCAGATTCAGCACTCAAGCCTGTCTGGTGCATCAGTATTATAAGACACACCATCCATGCAAGTTTGGTGAAGTACGGACCTGCAGTAACTTAGATATTGCTATCAAAGGGCACCTGCAACAAAAACTTTAACCTGATCCAACAACCTTTACCTCCTCCAGCATCCGAAACCTATAGCTCAGATTCAGCACTCAAGCCTGTCTGGTGCATCAGTATCATAAGACACACCATCCATGCAAGTTTGGTGAAGTACAGACCTGCAGTAACTTAGATATTGCTATCAAAGGGCACCTGCAACAAAAACTTTAACCTGGTCCAACAACCTTAACCTCCTCCAGCATCTGAAATTTAGGACTCAGATTCAGCATCCTAGTCTTTCAAGTCCATAAGTAGGTCCAGATGCATCATCCATGCGTTTAGTGAAGATAGAACAAGTAATAGCTTAGATACAGGACATGCAACAAAAACTTTAACCAGGTCCGGACGCCGACGCCAACGGTATAGCATAAGCTCCCCCTGACTTCGTCTCGGTTAGCTAAAAATCACTTAATTGACAAGGTAAAAGAGTTAACTATTTATTGTAGTACAATGTACTAACATATCACAATGTACCTGACTATAAGTCCTCCAAACATGTAGTCCATGATCTCCTTAGGAGATAAATTGACAAATCTGGTGAAGGAGAAACATCGATATGAGGATTCATCTACAAAATAAAAAGGAATCCTCCTTCAGAACCATTCACATTCTCTTCATTTAGCATTTATCAACACACAGATGGTTCGAGGAAATACCTGAAAAAATTGAAGAATGGACATTCTCTGGAGAGAAAATGTAAAACATGCCATACAAAATTCTTTGAAAACTTTGTGTCATGGTTTCATAGAGACCTGTAAGTTAAAAAAAAGCAAAAATAAAATATGTCTCAAGACTTGAGTAAATGTAAATGTTTTCATTGTAATGAACAGAGATTATAAAAGGATGATTCTTTGGAATTTGAAACTAAATATGCAAAATTACCTTCTTGATATATGAGCTTTGGCAAATGATATGATTCAGTTTTCATGAAAAATGGAGACTTGATCTCACGCCTTTCAAAGAGTTCAGAGTGGTTGCAAACCTGGAACATAGTACAACTCATTACTTGCAAATACATGGAATAAATTTCAATGTACTTTAAAAACTTATTTCCAGTATCTACCTTTTAAACTTATCACTTTTCTAAACTGCATGACTTGGTTAATCATCTTTCTTCATTCAGTGGCTAGATTCATTAACTGCATGACACATTCATTACCTTTAATTAACTGCTTGGCTAGGTTCAATGCCTTTCTACATTTAAGGACTAAGTTAACGACCTTTTGTACATGTAACAATTAGGTCCATTGCCAATCTAAACTACATGACTAAGTTCATAACTTTGCTACACTGCATTGCCAAGTTCATTACCTTTCTAAAATGCATGACCAGGTCCATTACTTTTCTAACTGCATGACCAGGTCCATTACCTTTCTAAAATGCATGACCAGGTCCATTACTTTTCTAACTGCATGACCAGGTCCATTACCTTTCTAAACGGCATGACCAGGTCCATTACCTTTCTAAACTGCATGACCAGGTCAATTACCTTTCTAACTGCATGACCAGGTCCATTACCTTTCTAAACTGCATGACCAGGTCCATTACTTTTCTAAACTGCATGACCAGGTCCATTACCTTTCTAACTGCATGACCAGGTCCATTACCTTTCTAAACTTCATGACCAGGTCCATTTCCAATCTAAACTACATGCCTAGGTTCATTACTTTGCTACACTGCATTGCCAAGTTCATTACCTTTCTAAACTGTATGACCAGGTCCATTACCTTTCTAAACTGCATGACCAGGTCCATTACCTTTCTAACTGCATGACCAGGTCCATAACCTTTCTAAACTGCATGACCAGGTCCATTACCTTTCTAAACTGCATGACCAGGTCCATTACCTTTCTAACTGCATGACCAGGTCTATTACCTTTCTAAACTGCATGGCCAGGTCCATTACCTTTCTTAACTGCATGACCAGGTCCATTACTTTTCTAAACTGCATGACCAGGTCCATTACCTTTCTAAACTTCATGACCAGGTCCATTGCCAATCTAAACTACATGCCTAGGTTCATTACTTTGCTACACTGCATGACCAGGTCCATTACCTTTCTAAACTTCATGACCAGGTCCATTGCCAATCTAAACTACATGCCTAGGTTCATTACTTTGCTACACTGCATGACCAGGTTCATTACCTTTCTAAACTGCATAACCAGGTCCATTTCTTTTTCATTGCCTTTCTAAACTGCGTGACCAGGTTCTTAACTGCATGAACAGGTTAATTAGCTTTTTGAACTGCATTGCCAAATTAATTACCTTTCTAAACTGCATGAAAAGATTTATTACTTTTCTTGACTCCATGGCCAGTTTCATTGCCTTTCTGTACTGCATGGTCAGGTTAATTACTTTTCTAAACTGCATTGCCAAATTTGTTACCTTTCTTAACTGCATGACCAGATTCATTACCTTTTAAAAAGGGCATGACCAGGTTCATTACCTTTCTGAACTGCATGACCAGGTTCATGAGGCTGGAGGTGGAACTCTGAGCCTGACTGGCATTGCCTGAAGTTCCTTGCAGAATGTCTTCTATGGAGATCTTGTTCTTCACAGCCTGGTACAGCATCTTTTGTCTGGTGGTCAGTGGACAGTACACCAAAATCTCAATCTACAAAAGAAAGGAGTCAATAGTTATCTGATCAAAAATATGCTATATGTATCTTCAGTTGTATATCAGTCTTACTAACAAATGAGCAAGGTTAAGAAAAGTTGTTTTTTTTAAATCGGCAAACTTACTTTATCAGATAACTCGTTTTCCACATCCTTTTTGACTCTCCTTAACATGAAAGGCTTCAGAATCATGTGAAGACGACTCAACTGATCTGTAACAAAATATTTATGATGTACGACAAGGCTGTACCATGGAACAATCAGAACTGTAGGGTAATGCCCATCTTTGTTACCCTGCTTATACATGTTCTTAAATAATTATTCAATCTAGGAAATTAAATATTCACCAAATATAATGGCCCAACTGATTTTTTAATAATTCTTTTGAAAATAATTTCCTGTAACCTGAATAATTTTACAGTACATAAAACACAAATTGAAAACTATCACTAACATAAAGTAAAGGAACAGAAGTACCACTGTACTTACTCTCATCAATCCCTGACTGTTTTTCTGCATGACTTTCAATGTCTTTAGAGAACCACTCATTGAATTCATCGTGAGAGTCAAACATTGTAGGCATTATGAAGTGGAGCAAAGCCCACAGCTGTAGATACAAGGATGTACGGTTTATTGTTTACTCTTAATTAAAGTTGTATCAGTACATTGTTACTACCGTATTTTCCCGACGACTCGTCGATGCGGACGACTCGTCGAATTGCCAATTTTTAGCCAAAATTTTAACAAAATCCTACGATACGTCGATCTCAGACCATACGTCGATCTTATCACTTCAAAATGGCCTATAAAACTGCAGTAACATTATCAGTGTATGTTGCCACGATGTCACCGATATTGCTACCAATTATTATTAATGATTAACATTTAAACAATTAGCTTTATACTTATGCATCAAATTTTCAAATACCGGCAACTTCTACAAAGTCGCTTGCATTTTAAACAATTCCCGATATCGCGTGTTATGCAAAACTAAACTTACTTTGTCAGAAATATTTTATTCCCAAGCATTAAAATAAGTATCCACTCTGACTATCGCCAGTGTATTCGCCATTATGTAACCAGCCACCTGTTGACTCGGCGCGTGGTCAATGTTTGTTTAACAATTTCCGGTGTCATAAGCATGCACCTGTCTCGTGTCGGACTTCAAAGGGGGATCTCAAGTGCAGAAAGCTTTGATGAAACTTGTTTACTTTGTATCCAGTAATGCAGTTACACGCTATTGTTTTACATAGACACTGTTAGAAATAAATCGATCATTTGTACGACTTGATAATGACGATATACGACATACATATGTTTCCTAAAAAAATTATCTAACAATAATCAAAGAATTGCACAATAATTAATCAATGAACTATAATCACTCTTATAACGGTACTCTTTATATACACAGGGAGTGAAATTGCCGTAAAGATCTCAGCCTTAGGGCAAGATTATTAACACAACTGGTGTCAGCCTATTGTATAAACAGTAGTATTGATAATTGCCGATTACGTATTTTAAGATTGAATTTGACCATTAAATATTTCTGATTTATACTTTCCACTAACAACTCTTTACAAATGAAATAATTAAATTTAAAAAAACATCCCCCGGACCTACTGCAATATTTTCTTCCATTCAAACTTGGTTTCAATTTTACTGCGCAATGTTATCTTCCTACTAGTGATACATAGAACCATGTGACGATGTGTTTATAAAAACGGAACGGTAAAACTTTTAATTGATTAAAGACAATGTAACATTTTTTAATAACTGTTGTTATTATTATGTATTTAAGTGTTGACAGATGAGTGAAAATGATAATTATTAAAGATAAACAGTGAATTCAACAACGTAATTTTCAATCACACAGCCAACTCAAGATGATTGAAACCAAGATTTTTAATGCTATTTTTAAAAAATTTCTGACTACAAGCCTACGACAAGTCGAAGAAGACGATAAGTCGGGTGTTCTGCTTCAGAGGAAAAAAATACCGACTAATCGTCGGAAAAATACGGTAATCATAATTGATATTTAAACTTTGTTACAAACCTCAGCCATACTGTTTTGTATTGGTGTACCAGTAAGAAGCAGTCTGTTTCGACAGTTGAAACCAAGAAGAATTTTCCATCGGACACTACAAACATCGAAAAGTTAATTTAAATTCAAAAATATGTCACAGGGATACAATTGAGTATAATTTAGTATTTAGTAATTCATTTATTTACTCATTCATTCATCCATACATTTCATTATTAACTCATTCATAGTTTACTCGTGTTTGACTGGTATTCGTGTTCTGTCACGTGATTGTGTTATTTTGGGTTGTGATTCACCAAATACGGTAATTACTACTGTATGTCTATATTTGGTAGTGGAAAAACAGGTTTTCATGGGTGTGTATGGTCAGTGCGCAAGTGTGAGTGATAACACTTAATTTATAATGTTTTGCACCATGATTTTAGAACATAACTTGTTTGCCAGCAGACAGCTACAGTTTTACGACTGGTCTGATTTAATAGTTTGAGACTGTCACTAGTTTCAAACTATTACATTTAAGTTTTACTGAAGGCGAATTTGGTGAGAAATACTTTCTTTAATTGTTTTTATCTTAAAGTTAAAATATCTAAATATTATAAAAATGTATGCGTCAATTGTATGAGTGTTTTCATTTCAGGTCACCTTCTTATCATCATTATTATTCACCAATGCCATTATAAAGTAATGTTGGAAACTGGACCATCCTTTTATTTATTTATTTATTTTGTACGAGGAATAACGACCCCGTGACAAATACCTTTCGTGATACCTTTTAGTAGTTACTTATAAAATATGTAATGAGAGTCAAAACAGTTCACTGTCCTACACATCAATTATTGTTTAGTAACTCAAATTAAAATTAAATTCAAATAAGGAGCTTTATTTTGCAGGATATACAAAACTTGAATGATCATAGAGACATGCCATTGATTGACAATTTTATTGAAACAATCTTTATCCAACTCTTGACCTTATTGGAATAGTAAGGGAAGGCTTTTATAGGGCAGGGAATGCCATAATGTCCATTTATTTTAATGATTCCACAGGATTCATAAGATAAACCAAACTACACATCTCTACTACGCAACCACAGACCTATCATTCTTATTTTATTAACACACACAGAGTGTACTCTATGGTATGACCACAGTTACTAACTTGCTGCTACTCTTACAAGACAGAACAATTTTATTGTTGTGACAGACCTGCTACTTCTCTTACAAAGAACGAGCTATTTTATTGTTGTGACAGACCTGCTACTTCTCTTACAAAGAACGAGCCATTTTATTGTTGTGACAGACCTGCTACTTCTCTTACAAAGAACGAGCTATTTTATTGTTGTGACAGACCTGCTGCTACTCTTGATGGCCTGTGCTTCGTCCAGTATCATGTACTGCCACTTGATTCGCTGGAAGTACTTGACGTCCTGGATGACCAGCTGGTAGCTGGTGATGACCACGTGGAAGGAGGCCTCCTCCGTGTGGAGACACTTCTGGTCCCAGAACTTCCTCAGAATCCGCCGGTCTTGGGTGTTCCCCCAGTAAGGCACTATCTGCAATCAAGGACATCCCCACTAGTCTCGCATGTTTCTAACTTAAAGGTCTCATTAATGTGATATACGTTCTTAAAAATTGTTTCAAAACACAGGCTCACAAAAGAGGATTAAAGACCTCTTTTACATTTATTTATTTGATGATTTACATGCATGTAATTTTGATCATTTACCTCTGATAAAAATTAAGTATTAATTGAATATATATCAACAAACCTTAAATCTAGGAACAAATCTTGCACATTCCTGCTGCCAGTTGTGTAAAGTTGATGCTGGTGCAATTACCAGGAATGGTCCCCAAATCCCCTGGGCCTGTAACAAAATAAAGTACATGAAAGTAGCCATTCTTGAGTGTGCACACACCAGATGATTGAGAACTCCTCTAGATGCCTGCCTACCTCTGATAAGTGGGCCAGGAATGCCATACTCTGGACCGTTTTACCCAGACCCATCTCATCAGCCAAGATACCATTGATGCCTTGGTCATACAGATTGGCCAGCCAGTTCATTCCCTGTGAAATTGAAACAGGACATGAAAACACAACTTTAAATGGTCATATCAAAACTTATGAGTAATCATTACTTCATTAATTTTCCTCTTCCATGTTGGATTAACATTGTTGTAAATAAAAAGCAGGTTAGATTCCATGAGAAATAAAAAAATTCTGTATGCATTTTCCTATCAGCAGTAAAGAAGGATGATCAAATGAAAAAGAAATGAATAGTTGAAATCATTATACACTGTTCAAGATTTGTTCAAAACTGAAATTCACCAATTAAAAATAATACAAACATATATAACCATATATGTACAAGAAAGTTCTCACCTTGATAGCCTCAATTTTGAATAAATTTTTAATAACTGAATAGACCAATAAATTACAGGGTGATTGATTATTTTTAAATGTATTAAAACTCTGAAATATGATGGTATTTTAACCTTCAACTGGTAAGCTTTGAGTGTTCCCTCAAACATGCTGGGCTGGGGTCTCTCAGCATCTGTGCTTATGGAGGGATTGGCAAGACTTAAACCCTCCTGATCAAACAATTGTCTCTGTGAAAAATACACAAACCAATCATTGCAAAATACAAATATGTTGTCAATAACCACTACCTGTATGTACAAGTAAATGTCAAACCTTCTCCTGATGTTTATCATAAGCATCCTGGGCATTCTTCAGAGCTAGATTCTTCACTCTTTCACTATCTACAATGTAAAATCTAACGCATAAAATGTTTGCTCTAAATTCTTTCCAAAAACATACAATAATTATCCACATGAACATCCATCAAAATCCTCCCCTCCACTTTCATATACATCAACATATATACCTTACCAAAATCATCCACACCTACATGTACATCCACCAACACTTTCTCTACTTTTATCAATAATCATAATCACCAACTGCTACATCCACCAACACTCTCTCCACTTTTATTACTTACCATATTCATCCACTGCTACAATGTAACATCCATCAACACTTTCTTCATTTCATTAGTTGCCAATCATTCACTGCTACATCCACCAACACTCTCTCCACATTCATTACTTACCATAATCATCCACTGCTACATCCACCAACACTCTCTCCACATTCATTACTTACCATAATCATTCACTGCTACATCCACCAACACTCTCTCCACATTCATTACTTACCATAATCATCCACTGCTACATCCACCAACACTCTCTCCACATTCATTACTTACCATAATCATCCACTGCTACATCCACCAACACTCTCTCCACATTCATTACTTACCATAATCATTCACTGCTACATCCACCAACACTCTCTCCACATTCATTACTTACCATAATCATCCACTGCTACATCCACCAACACTCTCTCCACATTCATTACTTACCATAATCATTCACTGCTACATCCACCAACACTCTCTCCACATTCATTACTTACCATAATCATCCACTGCTACATCCACCAACACTCTCTCCACATTCATTACTTACCATAATCATCCGCTGCTACATCCACCAACACTCTTCCCTCCACCTCTAGCTGATTCTGTGGCTTGTCCTCATCAAGCTTTCCAAGAATATCATTCTTTGCAGACTCAGATTCACCGGTCAGCTTTCTAGCCATGAAATGTGCATACAGCTCTGTCTGAGTGATCAGGAAATTCAGCTTCCTTTGCTGCCTTTTTGCCTGTAATCAATACCATTGAGATACATAATGTTTTTTGGAATACCAAAGTAATACAGCTATGAAATATTTTGATTAATTTATAGGATTAAATGACTCCAATCTGCTCACTTCTCTTAACTCCAGGTCCATCTTTCGTTGTTCTTGAGCTTCCTTTTCTGCCTTTTTGCGAATATCTTTTTCTACTTTTTCAAAACGTTTCCAGTAGCTGACCATTTCTCTACTCAGCCTCTTGGCTCTAGAAGTACAATCTTTGCTCATCTTCTGCGAGTTGATAGCTGCCTTTCTGCATTCCCTCATACTTTGTTGAGACATCTGAATAATGAATGAACAATTAAGATAATATTTTGTCTTTGTAATGACTAAGACCATAAATCCATTTCATTCTACTGACATCTCATTTAAAATTACATAACCATAATATACATTCAAAAGATTCTTTTTTGTAAGAAACATCATCTACAGTACTTTAGAATTGTATTCAAGTTTTCCTGCTTCTGTAAAATTTTTCTACCAACCTTTTTTAAAGACTGCAGTATTTCCTTTCTCGCAGATGCTTTCTGCTTTTGGGCCTGCAAATAAGACACAATTCATTTACTGTTCAGAATTTTCACATGAATTGATTTGGTCATCCACAATGTAGGTATATACCGGTAATAAGAGGTTGAAATCTATCTTATATAACTGTAATCAAAATTAACCTCTGCTTCTCCCCCAAAACATACTGATCAGTATCATGTGACCTACTTTGGGTATTTCCTTTTTGGCAATAGAGACCCACAGCCTCTTTCTTTTGACATCAGCCTGCTCCGGGGTGAGCTTCTTGCCTCTCCCTCTGGCAGCCTGGTTTTTCTTGTGAGCTAAGTAAGCCTCCACAATTGAAGGGTCTACTTCTTCCATCTCCTATACAATTAAGAAAAACATATGAAAGGTTCTCTCACTGGTCTATAATTGATTGTTACAGTATTTTGTACATGAAGTACACACCCCATCATCGTCCCCATTCTGATGCTGCTTCTTCTTTTTCATTTCTTTTAATTTCTCTGTAAACAAACAACATTATTATACTATATAAAACATAAATATATGTACATGCTTTTATTCTTTTTACAAGGATGATTTTACAACAATTTGTGTACCTTTAATTCTCTTTTCTTTCTTTTTGTGATCTTTGGATATCTTTTTCTTTGGTCCCAGTACAGCTTTCTGGTGTTCATGGTATTTATCATAGTTCGACAAGAGCCCTGTACTGTAGTACTGGTACTGACGAAGCTGAAACCAGAACAATCAGTTTAGAAAATGAAAAAGAATGAGATGGATTGGATTAAGTTATGTTGGGTAGGCCTTTTCTTTCTCATCTACAAGTCAAAAGATATAAACAGCTCAATTATTTAAAACAGACTAAGACACATATATTTGCTCTTTTGCAGTTTTTTTTTTTTTAAATAAAATCTTCCTTGCACACTAAAGCTTGTCACTAATCCATTATTTACTAAATCAAAGTATCTTACTTTGTATTATAATGCTAAATTTAGAGCCCTTTGTCAGAGTTGGCTACTGACATAGCAAGAAATTTGCTTTACTTGTAACAGTTAATGGACAGCAGTAGGGCCTACCTCGGGGTCCTGGTAGAATCTCATCTGATGCTTCCTCTGGTATTTGTGGACTTTCAGCATGTGCTGAAGGTCTTCTTCTGTAATCGGTTTATCTTCATCCTCATCTGATGAACTGTCACTCAGAAGGATGTTCTACAAGCAGAATCAGAGGACAATGATAATAATTCTACCTCTTCTCCATATAAACTTTCACTTTTAATGTAAAGTTGAACCTAAAGGTATATCATCAATACTAGTACCTTTAACCATTTTCTTCCTTTCTTTGCTTTGCCCAAATTGTATAACCTTGTCTTGTCTGCTTTTCTCTCTAAAATTCATAAGGTTATTGAACAATTACTTCCTAAAATTATCTAATATACAGGTAACTGAAATAACTTGTGCCTTCTGGTATTTCTACATCTCCCGAATAAAAGTTTCATTAGGGATTTTTTTTTTACCGTTAATCAGAGTTCATTTACTGTCACTGTATGTCTATTATTCAGTGAAGATACCTGCTTTTGTGATGGTAATTCCATTCAGAATTTTATTGTCATCCTCATCACGTAAACATGGCTGCAGGAAATCAAACTCCCCATCAGAACTGTCACAGCCATCACTGCTAAAGGAAGTTCAAAAATATTAATCAACAGATAAAATCATTTGTATCCTATGGGTAGTAGTGTCAAGGAAATATAATGCGGATTAAATGAAGTCCTAAAACTTCAAAATTTGATCATCATTCACATTTTGATTTGGGTTTTCATTTTTGTTTTAGTTTTTTTAGTACACATCTTTCTTAAATGGGGAGATGATCTCCTAGAAATTATTTATAAATAAATATTAATATATACAGTTGATCCCGCTTAATATACATGTAATAGGTATAACATTAAGCGGGGTCCTCTGTATACACAAAATACAATGAAAGGGTGTTCCATCCGCCATGTTGTCATCTAAAGAAATTTAAATAGCAATCCTAAGACTGTACCTGTAATTTGAATATGTTCCTTTTTTGACATCTGAAACATTCATTAATACCTGAATCCCACAGGTTCCTTCACAATGTTCTCCACATAGGAGAGGAGTGGTTCGATTCTGAGAGCATGCTCCAGCTGCTGAATATGAACAGGCTCTGCTAGCTGCTGTCCATAGTCATGATCCATTATGGCTGCAGACATAACTCATTGATGGCACTCAACTGTAGTTTTGGACCTATGAATTTCAAATATTATTTACCATTAGTTTGTTTTTGGTTGTAAATGAGTAATTTTAAAGTAGTGTTGGAAAGTCCAAGTGTCAAACTCTAAAATTCTTATTTGAGTACATGTACTTAGAAGATGGAATAAAACCATACATGTAATATTTTCTTTCCTTTTTGTGTTGCTTTTTTTATATGTTTTTATGTTCAACATATTATGTTATTAATAAACGTAAAAGTACAATAGTCTAATTAATCCAGTATGAAAATAAAAC